>NW_012098421.1:1565412-1572318 GCF_000951045.1 Mandrillus leucophaeus | reverse complement strand
AAAAAACAAAAAACAAAAAACAAAATAGTCTCCATCTTTAGAGAAAGTTCAATACTTTACTAAATTAAAAACTCAATACATTTTGAGTACAAAATTATTTAAGCTGATTATTAAGGTGGCTTCGACAAGGGCACAACAAACTTGGATGATGGGCTAAACCTAGTTCACCATCCACTTTGTAAAGTTTTATTGGAGCACAGCCATGTCCATTCACTGACGGATTGTCTACCATTGCTTCTGAGCCACAATGCAGAGTTGAGTGATTGTGACAGAGACTGTACAACCCACAACGTGCAAAAGATCTGATGCTTTATAGGAAAAGTTTGCTGACACCCTGACCTACACAAAAATGTCTATAGTGTGTAGCCGTACATAATCATATGTGGGGAGGATATGTTTAAGCAAAGATAAGGCAGTTCTGGAGTTTACCAATTACAGTAATCAGAATGACAGTCCAAATACTATCAAGACTGTGTGCATTTTGTCTAACAAAGTCACAAGGGAGTTATTAACTTTTGTAAGCTCATAGAGAGTATAACACAAAGAATAGGGCTTTGGAGTACAATTTTAAAACCTCTTTGGTATTGGAATTCCAGGAGCTGGCCTGAAGAACTTCTTGGGAATAAAGACTCCAAAGTGAAGCTGAGTGTTGCTTTGGGACTGGACTGCCTGGCTGGGACTTCCCTGTTTTACTTTGATATACGTACTGGACCACAGCTATCTTGAATCCAATCATTCCTGAGAGCTGAGGAAATTCTCTCTGAAGTTTCCAGAAGCTATAAGCATGATGCTACTGAAAAACACATTATTTGCAGTAGTAGTTGCTTTGTGCTAAGAACCTGGCAGAACGAACTGTGTGTAGTAGTTTGGCTCAGCCATTTTTCAAACAGGCAACTGCCTTTACTAAAATAGGAACCAATGTCATCCTTTGCCCCACATTTGCACGAAGCCCAAATTTTCTTAGAGACAAGCTCTTGCCCTGTTTTCCAGGCTGGAGTGCAGTAGCGCAATCATAGCTCATTGGAGCCTCAAACTCCTGGGCTCAAGTGATCCTCTTGCCTCAGCCTCCTAAGTACCTGGGACTACAGACTTGTTGTGCTACCATGCTCAGCTTCTTTAAGAAGTTTCAAAATAATTCAATGCTTTTCCAAGAACATTTTCAAGCAAGCAAGAAATCAGAATAGTCTTATGCTGATTTCTTTTTAATCCTTTTATTTTTAAAATTTTATTTGTTTTAGATTTGGAGGTACATGTGCATATTTGTTACATGGGTATACTGTGCACTGGTTGGGACTGGACCTCTAGTATATGCAGATTTCTGTTTCAGTGGTCAAGGTTAAATGAAGACATTAATAAATGGTATTTCCTAAGATTTCAGATTGACCAGAGATGGTGGTCTGAATGATGCTGGAAGCTTAGCCATAGTAATGTTGTTAATGGTGGGCTCTTCCTATAAGTTAGAGCCAGTGGACTGCTAAGTTATGATAATAAAAGCTCTAATATTGAACTTACTATATTAGTATTTGGGGGCTGAGTAAGTCTTTGATAAATTTTGTAAGTATATGATTTGGGCTGATGGAAATAAATTATGAGTAGGATATCTACTCTTCTAGAAGTGAGATGCACTGAATTGTATGAGGGGAAAAAGGACAGCTAGAAGGAGTCTTCAGAAAGCTACTAAAGCTTTGATATGGTTTGACTGTGTCTCCACCCAAATCTCACCTTTAATTATAGCTCTCATAATTCCTAAGTGTCGTGGGAGGGACCTGGTGGGAGGAAATTGAATCATGGGGATGGGTTTTTCCCCATGGTGTTCTCGTGATAGTGAGTGAGTCTCATGAGATCTGATGGTTTCATAAAGGGCAGTCCCCTTACACACGCTCTCCTGCCTTTTGCCATGTAAGATATGCCTTGCTCTTCCTTCACCTTCTGCCATCATTGTGAGGCCTTCCCAGACATGTTGAACTTTTGAGTCAATTAAACTTCTTTTCTTTATTAGCTAGCCAGTCTCACATATGTCTTTATTAGCAGCACGATAATAGACTAATGTAAGCTTTCTCTAGTAAGTTGAACTAGGTCTCTAGAAATATGTGCATATTTCTTAAGCTTAAGTAGAGCATAGATAACCTTAAACTAAATCATAGAATCATAGAGGTTTAGAGTTTGGAACATTTGCAATAATTTATTTCCATCTTTTCCAACTTTAACCCCATTTTGTAGATGATAAAAAACTGAGGAAGATGAAATGATTTGCTGTTGTCATACATCCAGTTTCTGGAAGAACACAGATTAGAACTTGACCCTTTGGTGTAGTGCCGTTTCCTCTATACAACATTCCAAGGCTAATTGAGAGGGAGTGTGCCGGTGAAGGAATTCAGCTAATGGGGTATGAACTGAGGGAACCAAGTTGTGTTAAGTGATCATGGCCAATACTGAGGATGCTTGAAGCTGAGTACTGAGGAAATGACAGTTTGAAATGGATCTGAGAGGAAAATTATTGCCATGGCAGAAACAATGCGGACAACTTTATGCTGGTGACTAACTGCAACTAAAAGATTTTAAGAAGTCATTTTAATTAGCAAGTCCTTAACAGGCTAATGAGAAAAGTGAATGCTAATATGCATGTCTGACACCCTAGACTCTGTCAAAATCCTGTCAGGAATGTGGTGAGTGGAACTCCTGACAAGGAGGCACAATATGAGGACTTTTGGAAGGACACAGGCTGATGGGGCTGGCCTCTTAAAGGGCCTGCACTTTTAGGGACAGATATGTGAATAGAAGAGAAGACACAATATGATGACTTTTGGAATTTCTATGGGGGGATTGGAATATAATCATCATTTAACTCAATAATTTATCTATGTTATTATATGTGAACAAACAATTTCACAGGCGTTTATAAACTGTGGGAAGTCTATCTCTAACCTGTGTAGGAAGATTTCTAGTTCCAACAAGGATGATGCCCTCTTCCCTCAAATTAATCCTGGAGAAAAGAAGAAAAATAAACAGAAGTGAAACATGAATTCTAGGAATGAATAAAACTAATCAACAGACTTTGGGAACCCCCTGAGGGTGCAGAAGACTATTTGCACTTGTGTGTGTCAGTTTCAGTCAGGGGAAGAAAGTGGCCCAAAGTGGTAGTGGAGCTTACTGGATTCTGCCCTTGTCTTTCTCTGGCTTTACTTCAGGACAGCCATTACTCACCTCCTCACTACAGAGGTGACCCAGGATCATAGAGAGGCTGCATAAATATTGCTGAGGGAGGAGTTGATGAAAACAGGGGCTTCTGGACCCATTTGCCTTACCCCTACCCTTCAGACCCACAGGGCTCATGGATTAAAACCTAGGCAGACTGCCTTCTCATAAGGCATCTTCTCCTTAAGGTTTAAGGTCAAGACCTGAGCAATAGAGTTACATGATGGGTTCCTACAAATCAGGGTAATTAACAGTGGTTTGGTGATGTCTGGCATTTCCACAAGGAGGCTCATTCTCTCTTTATTAATTCATTTAAACTGGGCAGGGTAGCTGGTATCCTCATGGGAAGACTTCTGGGCTAAAATGACCAGACATCTGAGGGGTACATGCATTCTCTGGAATAGAAATATTAGAAGTGGACTAAGAATTTAAAATAAATATGATAGAAACACTTAAGCTGATAAAGGAAAATATTAGCAACGTAAGACAAAACAATAATAGCAAGTGGAATAATAAAGTATGGCTTAAAAGGAAGAAAAATATATAGGAGGACAGATATAACTGAAAAAAACAAATTAATGAAGTAGAACAGTTAATTGAGAAATTCTTCCAGAAGGCAGCAGGAATGTATATGAAAAAGAAAACAAATAGAGAAATAAAAAAAAGTTAACAGTCATGGCAGATAGAAGTGCCAATATCTAGTATTAGAACACTCAAAAGGAAAGTGGAGATATATGGAAGGAAATAATCTGGAGAAAGAATAGAGATAATTATTCTTACTTAAAAAAAGAGGGAAGACTTCAGTTAGAAAGGGCTAATGAATTGTTAAACATAAAAGAAAAGGAAAACTCACCCTACACATTATGATAATATCTAAGAACATTAAGTACAAAGAAAAACTTCTACAAGCTTCCAGAAGTGAAGATACCTAAAATAAACAAGAATCAGATTAGTATCAGATTCCTTAACAGCAACATGATGTGAGAATCCGGTGAAGCAGTACTTTTAAAATACTGAAAGAAAATTCCATTGAACATAAAGTTTTACATCTAATAAAATTGTCATTCGATTTTGAGGGGTAATAAAAATATTCCCAGGTATGGAAATTCTCAAATTTTTGTCTTATGAAAGGATACATTGAAAATGTTTTGGAGAAAGTACTGTTTGGAAGTAAATATACTCAGGAGCTTGTGCAAGAGATATGTTGAAAGAGAGAAGGAGAAAATATTT
Source organism: Mandrillus leucophaeus (assembly GCF_000951045.1). NCBI lineage: Eukaryota > Metazoa > Chordata > Mammalia > Primates > Cercopithecidae > Mandrillus > Mandrillus leucophaeus. The sequence continues at coordinate 1,567,893 of NW_012098421.1, read as the reverse complement.
TGGGATTCTAGACAATATCAACATGATGTAGGATGTGGATCATAGGACACTAAGGGACCACAGAAACTGTCAGACCACTTTGATGTTTAGGGAGAAGATACAGATCTTGACAGACTGATTGTATTAGTTTGCTAGGGCTGCCATAACAAAGTACCACAGACTGAGTAGTTTAAATGACAGAAGTTTATTTTCTCACAATTCCGGAGGCCGTAAATCCAGATCAAGGTCTGGGCAGGGTCGGTTTTCCCTGAGGCCTCCCTCATTGACTTGTAGATGGCTGTCTTTTTCCTATATCTTCACAGACATGCATCTGCACCCTAATTTCTTCTTACAAAGACATCAGTTATGTTGGATCAGGACTCATCCCAACAACTTTACTGTAACTGAATAATCTCTGTACAGACCCTATCTCCAAATATAGTCACATTCTGAGGTACAGGGGTTAGGACTTCAGCATATGAATTTTGAGGGAACACCATTTAGCCTGTAACACTGATGTTCTCCAAGCCCATGCCCATAAGCATACTAACCAGTGATCATTCTGATTTTCTCCTGGTCAGTGTCCGTGAGGTTTTCAATTGTTATGTAGTACTTTGAATATCACATCTAGATATTGCTAAGTTTAAGAAACAAATAAGGACCAGTAATGATGCATATCTTATCACTATAAGAACAAAAATAGAACACATAGATTTTAAACCAGAAGGGAAAATAAGTTGGTCTATTCAATAGAAAGTAGGAAGGAGAAAAAGAAGGCAAAACATACAGTAAATGAAAAGTATAAAATGAAAGAACAGATAGCGATTCTAAAAATTACATTAAATATAATGAGTTAAACACTATTGCTGAAAGAAACAGATTAGATTTTTAAAGAAATGAAACAATATGTTGAGTCCCAAAGACAAATTAAGATAAAGGACATAGAAAGTTTAAAAAAAAAAAAAAAGATATTTGGAAAATGTAAATTGAAAGAAATTTGGGGTAGACATCTTAATAGCTGACAAAATAAAACTGAAAAACCAAAAAATTTAATAGGGACAAAGCAGGATGCTATATACAGTAAAGGAGCAATAGAATAAAAAGTTATAACCATTTTAATCTGTTATGCACCTAATCACACAGCTGTAAATAATATCAAAAACCAACAAGCAGAATTTTAGGAAGAGATAGATAAATCAACAGGTGTGGCTGGAAATTTCATACTCACCCCTCGAGAAACCATAAATCAAGCATGCACACATACATACACACAAATAAGCAGCAGGATAAAGACCTGAACAGTAAAATATAATAAATTAGCTCATGCTAATATATCTAAATATATATGTATACACTTATGTATCCAACAGAGAGTACACATCATTTTCAAGCACACATGGAACATTTATAACAATCAACTATAAATCAATTTCACTAAGTTCTTTGAGCATAATGCAATAAAATTAAACATAAATTACAAAAGAGTCACTAAAACATATCTCATATATTTGAAAGCTAAATATTTCAAAATAATTCACATGTTAAAATCTGTGAATACAGTTAAGCAGAAAAAATTTATAGCTTCAAAAATAACATGAAATAATAAAGTTTTAAAAGAAATGAACTAACTTCAACTCATGAAATGGGAAAAATAGCAGTGACAAACCCAAAGAAACAAGAAGGAAGGAAATGATAAAGATAAAGCTGGAAATGATGAAGACAAAGGTAGACAAAGATAACCAAGAACAGAAGAACAATACAGGAGATTAACAAAACCAAAAGCTGATTCTTTGAAAAGATTGACAAAGTAGACCTCTGATAAGATTAATCAAGATAAAAGAAGCAAATAAGACACACAATGAAAGAGTGATATCACTACAGATACAACAAAGGTTTGAAAGGATAACTTTAAACTTTTAAATGAAATACATTCCTAGAGAATATGAGATGTAAAAATTTGTCACAAGAAAACTTTAGTAAACAAAATAAATAATAAACTGAGATGGTTCTTAAATAATTATCCAACATCAATAGCAACAAACGAAAGTCCCAGGTTCGATTGTTCCAGCCCCTGTTGTTGAATAGTTTATCCTTACCCCACTGAATTGCCTTGGCACTTTTACTGAAAATCAACGAACTATAGGCTGGTTGTGGTGGCTCATGGCTGTAATTCCAACATTTTTGGAGGCTGAGGCTGGCAGATCACTTGCGGCCAGGAGTTTGAGACCAGCCTAGTCAAAATAATGAAACCCCCGTCTCTACTAAAAATACAAAAATTAGCCAGCTGTGATGGCACACGCCTGTAATCCCAGCTACTCGGGAGGCTGAGGCACGAGAATCACTTGAACTCTGGAGGTGAAAATGGTAGTAAGCCAAGATCATGCTGCTGCCCTTCAGTCTGGGTGACAGAGTAAGACTGTCTCAAAAAGGAAGAGAGAAAGAAGAAAGAAGAAAGAAAGAAAGGAAAGGAAGAAAGAGAGAGAAAGAGAAAGAAAGAAAGAA
>NW_012098421.1:1537829-1564701 GCF_000951045.1 Mandrillus leucophaeus | reverse complement strand
TAGTATAAATGGGGTTTCACCATGTTGGCCAAGCTGGTCTTGAACTCCTGACATCAAGTGATCTGCCCGCCTCAGCCTCCCGAAGTGCTGGGATTGCAGGTGCTAGCCACCACGCCCGGCCCCAAGTCTTGGATCTTATCTCCAACATGGCCCACAAAACTCGAAAAAATCTCTTTTATAGATACCGACTATGTCATGTTGTTGATCACAAGGGGATACAGGGGGACCACCTTTAGCTTCAGAGGTCTTGCAACTCTATCCCCAATATTAAAAAAGCAAGTCTATGTCCTACTGCTGCTAAAAGTCTCCAGGCTCCTTCTCTCTTCCACGTCCTTCCTCTGCTTTCCTTCCTTTCTGCCTGTCTGCTTGCCTTATTCCCCAAAGGATCTGCATTAGTTATTGAAGGAAACACATACTTCTCATTCCCTGCTAGTAGCGATGGCCATAACTGAAGTTCTAACTCCTCTCTTGCTGGAGTCTTACACATGACTACTTACACATTACTTACACATGACTCTTACACATTACTTACACATGTAAAAAGGTAGTGCCTTTTAACAATGTTTAAAAATCTTTGTGTTGGGCTTTTCCCACTGGAGTCACTACCTGCTCTAGAAGCAGAGTGGTTATCTATTTTGTTTCCTAACAGTGATTCTCCAACTTGTTCCAGGGGCTCTGCCTTGGTGAGGGTCAGAACATGGAAGCCTTGGTGTGACTCGTGCTTTTTGTAGAACAGTGTCAGATGACTGATATATTTGTTTCCATTCTGTGATTGAGGAAGAACTTCAGCAAAAGACAATGTGACTGGCATGTATGTATGTAGGATAAAATCACAATCATAACCACAAATTTCCATCAACTGAACAAGCCATTGAACTGATTGAAATTATCTGCACACTTTTTGTGGTGGAACTCTTATTAATATTTAGTAAAATAAATAATAACAGACAACATTTGTTGGTTATTTTTTCTATGCTACACACTATGCTAAGTACTTTATGTGTATTTTCTAATTTAATATTCACAAATATTTCGTAAAATAGATATATTACCTCTATTTTACAAATGAAGCAACTGAGGCTTACAAAGTTTGTGTAATTTGTCCAAGGTCTTGGAGCTAATGCATGGCAGAGCTGAGGCTTAAAATCTGGTCTACCATCAACGAGGCCTACTCCTTAAGCAAAGTGGTTTGTGATGTTCTTGGATGAAGCAGAAACTCACATTTTCCTTAGCAGGAAACAAACAAACTGAAGTGGATTTTTCTGTGACGATTTTTATTCCTCACTTTTATTATTGGTCTTCATGGAGAGAATAAAGTACTAAGGATAGCTTGTGAAGCTATTGCCTGGAAAATTTTTTCAAGATTCTTGAAAATTTCTTTCAAGAATCCATCATCTTGAGCAAATCATTTTTAGAACATGTCTGGCTTTGGGGACTCTTTTATGGAAATATACTTTGCCTCTGACCATATAAGCTTTTAATTGCTGCAGGGCAGGACAAGACTGGTAAGCCAGGAAACCCATCATTTATCCCTTTGCTGAGTGTCCTTCCTTTCTTGGTGGTTGCAGGAAGCCACTGGGGACTAGAGAGGCCTGTAGACAGCAGCACCTCTAAATGAAGGCATTGCTGCCAGGATTTTGTCCTCTGGGGACAGGCGATGCTGCTGTGTTTGCCAAAGGAAGACAGCTCCAAGTGTCTCTGTTTTCAGGCTTCCCTCAGTTTTCAAATAAGTATAATTTTCAAACCTGCGTTGCATTCCAAAGAACTTTTTTTTTTTTTCAGGAATGCTTTTGTACTTAACACCTCTGTGAACTCTGTGACCATGCACCCTCATCTGGAAGGTCTATTTAGAGGTGGCTGAGCAGCCGGCCAACTTCAGCCTCTGAACCCTATCATTTCTGTATTATAAATGCTTTCCCCTACTCCATCCCCCGACAGCTGGAATTCAATGTTCAGAGGCATTTGGATTAGATTTGAATTGCTTGGTCAAATCTTAGTCACCTCTTCACAGACAGACAGAATTTCTGACCTGGGAAAGGGTATTAGTTTGAGCTCAGAGAATCAACTAAAGAGAGATTAAGCACAATATTCCCAGTTAGAGTAAGGTTCAGTTAGCTGTCTTGAGGAAAGCATGAGCTCATCACAGTGTTGTCTAACAAAGGCTGTTATTTAGAGTGCTCCCAAAAGGTATTTCCCCATGAGGAAAGCTTTTCTCTTAGTATCGTCCCAAGTAAAACGTTTTGAGGTTAATTGTCAAATTCAAACATACAATGATACTAATTCTCCATCGTGGCCAGAATATATGGTTTCTGGGCATATGTGGGAAAACTCTCTTAAGGCATCGATTTATTTGTCCATCAATAAAAAATGTATTGAATTTCATGGTTGTTTTGTTATTTCTGTCTGCTCAGTACTTCTATTATTTATTGGAAAACTCCCCTCCCCAATTGTACGTGGTCTTAGTGGCCTATAGCAGTGTTTGTTACAGCTACTCTCCACCCCAGCCACAGAAATGGGTAATAATCCAGATGGGGGCAATTGTGGAGGCTGACCAAGGATGAGACTGTGACTCAAGCAAGGCCAGTCTGGTAAAGAGAAGTCCACTTTCTGCTGGAAGGGTACAAATCTAGAGTTATGTATAGCCATCTTCTCTACAACATTGTGCCTGTCTGCAGAAAGAAATCAACATACAGAAGAAAGAAGAGGAAATGATGTAGAGAGACAAAGACTTGATTATTTCATTTGGGTCTCAGAAGCCATGCCTGATCTCTTCCCAGGTATGGAGGTCAAATTCTACTTTCTGCTTAATTGAGTTTAATCTTGCTTTCTATTACTTTGAAGCAAAAATGTCATTATTAATATACTGTATCCACTTTGTACCAGGAACTGCATTAGGCAGTGGGGAGACAAAGGTGGCTTAGAAACTTTAATATTTTTAAGTCACAAAACTAAAGTATAGACAGAGGGCTATGGGAAAATAGGAGAGAGACAGATTGTGCTTTAGAGTTATTGAGAGTTTTGAACGTAGGAGTGAAGTGGTAAGATCTGTGTTTTCACTCTCATTATCATATGAATAGTGGATTGGAAGAGATGACCAGGTGTGAATGGCGAATTTAGAGTGATAAAAGGGTTTTAAGGCTTTTGGACCAAAATAAGATTCTAGTCATTGATAGATGCATCTACACAATATGGAGGGATCCCTCTGGTTTTAGTATCACTGGGATTATTAGAAAGTAATGTCATTTTGGCTAGTGACAGAGTCTCACTCTGTCTTCCAGGCTGGAGTGCAGTGGTGCCATCTCAGCTCACTGCAACCTTGACTTCCCAGGTTAAAACTATTTTCCTGCCTCAGCCTCCCAATTAGCTGGAATTACAGGCTCGTGCCCCCACCCACACCTGAATAATTTTTAATACTTTTAGTGGAGACAGGGTTTCACCATGTTGTCCAGGCTGGTCTTGAACTCCTGACCTCAAGCAGTCCACCCACCTTGGCCTCCCAAAGTGCTGGGATTACAGACGTGAGCCACTATGCCCAGCCATGGCTAGTTGTTTTAAATTCATGTTTCATTCCTATTCTTTAAGTTGGCAGTTATATAATTTGATAATAATCCTTTTAAGCGTTCATCTATACAGATTTGTATGTAAGAATTTAAATTCTACAATCAAGTCAAAACTGCTCTTCTCCCTGAGCATTTTCCTTGTTTTCCTCTAGTGATTTCAGGCCATGTGGTATATTTCTTGAGGTCTGTTGATTGACACATACTAATTATCAAATGATACTAACAAAAACATTGATAGCACAGGTTACATTTTACTAATTTTAGTGTCCCCAGTGCTGAGCATGTTGTCTAATTTGCAACAATTTCTGAATTGATGTATTAATTTCTATTACTGCTGTAATAAGTTTCCACAAATTTAGTGCCTCAAAACAGCAAAGGCTAAAGTCAAGGTGTCAGCAGGGATGACTCATTCTGGAGCTGCGTAGGAGAAGAAGCTTCATTGCCTTTTTCAGCTTCTAAAGGCTGCCTGTGTTCCTTGGCTCTTGGCCCCTTCCTTCATTCTCAAAGTCAGCAGTGTAGCATCTTCAACCTCTCTCTCTGACCTCTGCTCTCATTGCCACATGACCTTCTCTGACCCTGATCCTCCTGCCTCCCTCCTGTTAGGACAATTGTGATTACATTGCGCCCACTTTGATAATGTAGGATGATCTCCTCATCTCAACATCCTTAACTGAATCACATTTGCCATGTCCCTTTTGCCATATAAGATCATATGTTCACAAGATTTAGGGGTTAAGATGTTGATGTCTTTGGGGGGAACATTATTCCGTCTACCACAAAAAAATACTTGTTTTGTTGAACGAATTATTTTAATATGAGTTGATAGGTAGTTCATGGATTATTAACTAGGAGTCACTACGATGAGACTCCCTGATCTTAGTGATCATTAAGATGTTTGCAGAAGTATTTTACTCTTTACTATAGTAATGGAGGTGGCTTCAATGAGTGATCACAACTTTGAGAAGAGGATATAATGGTACACTTGCTTTTAGCAAAGTAATCATATTAAAATTCATAACCTCTGGCTTTAAACAATTGTTAAAATTATAAAATATCTACTTCAAAATTTGTAAGCCTATATTGTTCCATGTATTAAGAAATCATATAGTCTGGTCGTTGGAGCATAGTCCTGATTTTGATGAGATATTATTTGGTCACCCTACTCATATCCTCATAGGTCAAATATTATAATGTAGTTTTAAAAACAGTGTGCAATAATCACGGACCTATGAAATTTAGTCATGGTAGGGCCCACTGCATTGCCATTTTCTTCTATTCTTCCATTGCTTCTTTCAAATCCTGGGGAGGCTTTATAAGTTTCACACAGTTGCTATATCTCATTAAAAAATATGTGGAAATATATTGGAAGGAGAATTTGAATCCTGGTTACTTTCCTAAATTAGCATCAATAATTACCAAGGAGTCACTCATATTGATAGAGGGCAGAGCAGGTAATTGTGCCTCATGCACTAGGTGAACAATTAGCATATAATTTGCATAGCTTAAAATCAGATATTTTAAAAACGCAAGATTTTCATTGTAAAGGGATTGGTAAACATTATCTTATAAATATACTGGAATTTTTATAAGCTAAGTATTGGATGCATCTTCCATTCATTCAAATACTTATTGAGTGTCTACTCTCAATAAGTATTTGAGAGTGCCCATTCCGCTCAGTGGGCACTGAGAAAGAGCTCTGGGGCAGAAAGTTTTGCATGCTGTAATATGTTACCTTCTTTTGGGATACTATTAGTATAACTGATAAAAATACTTCAGGCTGGGTGCGGTGGCTCACGCTTGTAATCCCAGCACTTTGGAGGCCGAGGCAGGTGGATCACCTGAAGTTAGGAGTTCAAGACCAGCCTGCCAACATGGTGAAACCTCATCTCTACTAAAAATACAAAAATTAGTTGGGCATGGTGGCAGGCTCTTGCAATCCCAGCTACTTGGGAGGCTGAGGCAGGAGAATCACTTGAACCTGGGAAATGGAGGTTGTGGTGAGCTGACATCACACCATTGCACTATAGCTGGGGCGACAGAGTCAGACTCTGTCTCAACAACAACAATAACAAAATACTTCAGCATTGCTTTTTCTCCCAGCTGACCATTAGCTGGGAGCTAACTAGATATTATTTTAATTAAATAATCAGATATATATAGTTCTTTTTTCCCCTCTCTCTATATAAGAGACATATTTGAATTGGAGTTTTGGAAAAATTTCTTCCCTTGTGAAAAATCTGGGAAAATCTCTGTTATATGCTTGTAGTCAGCTTGTTGGAGAAGTTGCTTTAACAACAGAAAGAGAACAATTTCAGTCCTTAAGGAACTCATGGTCTAGTTGTAAGGGACAGCCTGGTAAGCTTATTATGGAAGATCAGAGAAATGTAAGAACTATGATAAAATAGATATCTGTCCAGGGTGCCGAGGAGCACAGAGGCTTGCATTGAAATACGAGTTCCTCCAAGATTTTCTTTCTTTTTTTTTTTTTTTTTTTGAGATAGGATCTTGCTCTGTTGCCCAGGCTGTAGTGCCGAAGTATGATCATAGCTCACTGTAACCTTGAACTCTTGGGCTCACATGATCCTCTCGCCTCAGCCTCCGAGTAGCTGGGACCACAGGAACTCACCATCACGCCTAGTCTTTTCTTATAGATGGGGTCTTGCTATGTTGCCCAAGCTGATCTTGAACTCCTGGGCTCAGGAAATCCTCTTACCTCAGCCTCCCAAAGTGCCTCCAAGTTTTTCTGTAGGAAACATTGCCCTCCCTGAGTCTCAAAAGATCAGTGGCAGCTGGCCAGGTGAAGAATGGGAGGGGCATCCCATGCAAAGACCATATATGTTAATCCAATGAACCAAGAAACAGTATGACTTTCATTTAGCAAGCTGCAGTTCTATGTGACTGAAGAAAAAGTGTGTAAATGAAGAGATGACGTGAGGACGCAGAGGTCTTGAAGGACTTCCTATCCCTGACTACAGAATTCAACTTTTCATCAGAGAATGTTGCACAGGGAAGTGATTTTATCACATTTGTATTGTAAAAGATTGTCACATGAGCTTTATGGATAATAGATCAGGGCATAAGGAAGCCTGGAGACCTTCAGGAGTTCAGCTGAGGGATCTGGCTGGGAAGTAAGGAAGGTCTAACGAAGGGCAGTGAAAAAGAAAGAAGGAGATTTCATGTTTACTGAAATACACAATCATAAAGTAATCTGATTTTTGAATGCTAGTAGAATGGTTAATACTTATTTAGAAACATGATCATTTCTAAAATCATCATTGATTATAAAAAAAAGGATTATTTTTAAAGTAAAAGAGTGCATTTGTCTTCTTATGTTGGATATTAGTGGAATCTCTATGAAACTGGGCAGGAGATTGGACTCTATCTAGCACATTACCAGAAACATGGTGTGCGTTTCATAAATCTTTGCAGTTTTCAATTTGGGTAACTATTTTACATTTTGGTTGTGTTTTGGTGAGTTCTCTGTATATGGCTGTCTATTGAGTTTCATTGTGACAAGAGGGATATATTGTCCTGGAAAGAGCCAGGCCTAGAAATGAGAAGATCCTGGTGGCAGTCCTTCCCCTGCTTCAAGCTGGTACTGACCACAGACAAGGTTCTGTAACTTAATGAGCTTTCATTCCTCAACCATTTGAAAAGGAATTGTAGTACCTGTCCGGAACACTACAAGGTTCCTGGGGGAGTGAAAATAAGCAACAAATAAGAAATACCTTTGAAAATTATCACAAACCAAAGTAGGGGACTGTGTGTTGTTGAGGAATAATTATGGGCTTTGGATTTAACTTTATCTGGGTTCAAATTGCAACTGGAAATAATTTGGGGCAAGCTACTTAACTCTTTTGAGTTTTAGTTTTTTCATTTCTATAATGGGTGTAATAGCAACTATTTCAGGGTAGATGGTGGGCTTGTGTGAGCTAACAGAGGTAAAAGATGTTAGGTTTAGGTGAGTTCTCTCATTGTAAGAAAAAAGTGGCAGTTAAGAACTTCACTGTTTTCATACTGGACTAGAATCTAGCTTTGATCCTGGGGTGAGAATGACTGGAGGTGGGGAGTTGACTGTTCTGTTATTGCTGCTGTCCTTGGTGTCTGCAGGGCCCCGAGGAAGACAGAGTCTCTGGATGCTCCTGTATGCCATGTCTTCTAGGGTCTCCTAACTGCTTTGGTTCTTGAGGGAAAACATCTGCTGCTATTACTGAGATTTTTTCCATTGTCATCTGTCTTCAAACTTGCTTGTGTTTATTTGCAATTTTCATGGATCATATTAGTAGTCCCCCATTTGGTTTTATCTATATCTTCCCACTGCCACTTTGCTCTTTATTTCTCCTTTTTTTTTCTTTATACTTACATCATTTATCTCCTTATCAGGTGTTTTGTTTTGGTAGAGAATTTGCCAAGTGTGTTATCTGCTGTTTCTGTCTTAGATCCCACAGCTTTGCACAATGAAAACTCCTCATGTGGATATGGTTTCCTTTTATTTTATTTTTCTTTTCTTTACTCCAGTTTTTTCCTCTGGCCCTGCACCAAAATTTTCCTTCACCCCTGGGTTAAATGTTGTGTTCCCTTGATGCCATCTCCAGAACATACTTTGGCTTTCTCTTCCTAGGATGTCTTTGTTCTCCTGGGTTCTGCACTGCAGAGAGTCCCCAGGTTCTTCCTGTTCTTTATAAGCCATATTCAGCTCACAATCATTGCAAGAGGCACTTTTCCTAGTGACCATAGGGTAATATTTTAAGGAAGATTTCTTAAGGAGTGATGCGTAGGGAAGAGAAGTGGGTGGAAAAATTAGGATCTCTCACATTTAAATGTGATGATGTATACAAACCATTTTTCAGTGCCTGTGTATGTTATTGTTTAATAATTAGTAGTATCCAGGACTGGTTTATTATGGGATGGTATTTTGGGAGGTTGCAATAGGAATTCTTTGCCACATTTGGAGATGGTGAAACGTAACCTCATGTTGATCTAGTCACAGGACATTGTAAGCTTAACTCCAGGAAGAAAGAAAAAAATACGACTTTGATGTTGGAAATAGAAAAAGGAACACTTGTCTCACTATGCTTATCAATCTGTTTGGGGCAAGATTACCACCTCATCTTTTGAAAAATTTGGTTAAAAGTTTCATGACTATTTGTAAACCTTCATTTTTCCTTATTTTAACTCAAAGTATGTACAAATGCTCTGCTTCATTTAAAAATTAATCACTCACCAGCTTGAACTTAATGTAAAAACTGTTGGAAAGAGAATAATTTTCCTCTACTTACATGGTATTTCTTCCTTTCCTATTTAAGTTTGTGCTTTTATTATAGCACTTCTCATGGTCATATTTTTCTTATAGCTTCTTATATATTCTCTGTTTCCTGAGGCGCTGTGAGTTTTTGGAAATCAGGAGTCATCTTTGGATCTGTGCATTTCCCACAGAACTAGAAAGCACTTCATATTTAGCAGAAATTCCTTACTACAGTGTATGATGAGAACTACTCAGTGGACACAATAAACATTACTTGGATGACAGATATCCTAAAGGCCCTGACTTTACTACCACACGATCTACGCCTATAACAAAATTACACCTGTGTCTCATATATTTATACAAATAAAAATAAACTAAACTCTCTGTGCTATGCTTAAGAACCAAATGTCAACTGATATCCAATGTTAAGTCAATAATTCACAAATTTCCAGATTATCTGTAGACGCATTATTGACAAAAGTCTTGCTGATTTTTTATAGCTAGTTTGTATGGATTTAAGAGACTATTCAGGGTTTTTGCCAGCCAGTTGTTAAATCATTTATAACTTAAAATTGGCTTTGCTGGGAATATTTATACCTTGGAAATGAACAAAAGGATACAAATTTGGATTTTTTTTTTCTTTGGAGTGCCAGTTTGCCAGCCCTCCATGAATGATAATGCCGTTGGTGAACTGGAACCCTAGTGAAAAACACAAACCTTGACACATTGACATAAGTTAATTTACTATTGGCTTTAGTCAAAATTTTCTTTAACAATCAAAGATGGCAATAGAAGGCTAAATAGAAGTCAATCTGAATTGTCAGTGGGGCAGGTAGATAGATTCATGAATAGTGAGAAGGAGGGAGAATGAGGACCACACGTTTAGAGTGTCTTCATAAAGACCTGCTTAGGTCTTCCTCAAAAATAAAAACAAAACCAGACCATAGCTGAAGAAAGCAAGATAGATAGCTTCTCACAGGCAATTTCTCCAAATGGCAAAGGTAGTTCAAGGTAATTGGGGAATGCCTCAGATCTGTATTGTGACCTGTTCCATTGGTTTTTAATATTTAAAAATATTTGCTTTCCTGGCATAGACATTAAGTCCATGGCAGTATTAGAGTGTGATTTTAAAGAATATTATATTAAAAGAAAATGTTAGAAGATGTATTTGGAATTATGAAAAGCAGTTTCAGTACATATTAAAATAAAATGCAGAAATTGTAAACCACTTCTCACTTCCTAATTTCTAGCAATTAATAATGCAACATATGAGTGACTCCTCAGTCAGTCATATCTGCAAAGACTGTGTAAACATCATTCTTGTTATTGTACCTGCTAGTCCATTAACAATATTTGCATAAAAGTTTGTATTCACTAAATGCGTCAAACAATGGTAGTCTAGAGAAATACTAATGAGGTTCACGCACTGTTGTGAGGCAGATCTAAAAGAATGATTAGAAAGCAATTTTAGGACATTTTTAAAAACTAATCAAAATGTCATTTATCTTAGCCAGAAGATATCAGAGTCGTATACTCTGATATGGTAAAATGTTTCTGGGGTTCATTTTACTTTTTTTAAAAAATTAAGGTGTTGAAACCCTAAAAACATTACACAAGGCAGTTGAAAAATATTGCATTGTGTATCAATACAGCCTTATTGGATAAAAATCTTCTGGCATCTTAAAACTGGTTTATGAGGTATACTAAAGAATTATGAGAAAGCTGGAGCTACTAAGTTGATTCAAAAGGTTAAAGTAGTGTGTGGCATGTAGCCCACATATCAAACTAGTCCTGACTGCTGAAAAGCACCAGACATGGACACTCAATCACCTAGTAGAGCGATCTCGGGAGATCTTTTTCCGGCTCCCCACAAGTGCTCCTTGCTTTTCAACAGTCCACCATGTGCATAAAATTAACAACATGCTACAATGACTTCTTATATCATAAATGGAGCCCCTTAAAGTGATATTCCTTCCCACACTTTTGCAGCCTTCCGGTGAGAATTACTACTGGACTCTGCTTATTTGAACAGAAGGTGTGAATTTAAAGGCATGAACAAATACGCCAGCCATATATTAGCCATTCTTAGTAATGTACAGATGCTTGAGTTACTTGTGGGCTGTATCTGGCTTCAGAAACCCATTTCACTAAAGACTAAATCTTAACCAAAACATCTTGTGGAAGATTGAAGGTGTTCCAAACAGCTATCTCTACTGAATTTGTCAGTTCATTTTTCATTTTTTTTACCTGGTTATTTTAGCACCATGTAGACCCAACACGATCACCTACTTCTGTGAGGACTTTCAGATCAAACTTCTGTAACTAGCCACCAGTTGAATAATCAGCAATTCCTTACCAATCAGATGTTTAAAATGAGAAAACATAGAGACATCTAAAGGAAAAGTCGAAGCCCGTTGTACAGCAATTTGTCTGTGGGAGTGAAAATGATGGTGATGATGATGATGATGATGATATTGGTGGGAGTGAAATAAATATTTTCTTGAATGCTTGCTAATGCCACTATAGTAACTCTTTTAATCCTCACAAAATCCTGTGAGATAGGTACTTTTTGTATCTCCATTTTACACATCAGGAAACTGAGGCAAAATGAAAGTAACATGCTTAAGGTCACACAGCTAGTAACTGATGGAGGCTGAATTTCAATCCCAGCAGTATGTCTCCAGGGTCCACCTCTTAACTACTATGCTTAAATACCATAAATGACCTTTCACTATGGTGCATCCAAGAATGACACGGACAACCTCTGGGGCAATATGTCTGTGTCCTTGAAAAGACAGACTTAAAAGACAGACCTAATGGAAGACCTCATCTTCCATTCTTCTTTGACTTCCATATCTTACTCAATTCCATATAGGCAAGGTCAATCACATAAAGAAGATTTTAATTTGCTTCTATTGAGTTTTGTAATAATCCTAAGGTTTCCACACCTAAAAAATAAAAATACAGGGTACTCAGATAACTTTGAATTTCAGGTAAGCAACAAATACTTTTTAAAAGTACAAGTGTACCCCAAATATTGCATGGTATATACTTACATGAAAAATAATTTGTTTTTTTATGTGAGATTCCAATTTAACTGGGTCTCCTGTATTTTATCTAGCACTCCTAAATAAGCTAAGCTTCAAACCTGAATGCCGGCACCATAAAAATCACTCTTTCATCTCTTGGAGGTGTTGGGAAAAAAAAAACAACACAAAACTTGCTTTAAGTTTGTCAGGTTGGAGACTGGGTTAAACAGATCAGACATGGCGTTTCTATCAATCACATCTATATTCCTTGGGGTTCTCCAAATTGTGTTGAGAGCCGGGGAGGTGTGTTTAGCACACAGGTTATTATACTTTGATAGCTACACAGCACTGGAAACCCATCATTTAGATTAAAATGAAATTTCTAAATGTTGTTTTAATGATGTGAGCACCACATTGCAAATGGGCCTCTTTGCTGTGGCCTCTAAAATAAAGTAATTGACCCTGACGCCGTTCAACTTGGGACACATAACTCACGTCATGGTCAATTATCTCTTGGTGACTTCAACACAGTGGGAGCCATTGTCCACATAATGACTGTGGGGCTTGTAGAACCTACATAAATGCAAGGGGCCTCTTGAGTGCCTCACTTGCAATATAAGGGCTAACCAGTATTCATCTTTGTACCCTAGTACTTAGTACTATACCTGGCACATTTATATTTGCAACAAGTGCTTACTGAGCACCTACTCTGTACTAGGTGAAGGGGGTCACAGGAGCTAACAAGTTAGGTCCTGCCCTTGTTATTATAGGGTTTACAGTCTGGAGAAGGTGTTCAAAAATAAGAGTAGTAGAGAGACCAATTCTTTGGGAACTGGAGGATTTCCTAGCTACTTTGTACATAGATGAGGATATTGAGGCCCAATGATAGGCCTCATATTGGGAGTCAGAAGACTAGGGCTCAGAAACCAACTTTTCCATTTAGCCTTTGAACAAGTCACTAAACTTCTCCTAGCCTCAGTTTCCTTATCTATAAAATGGAGCTATTATATTCTATGTAATAGAATATTGCCACCTAACTGTTAAGGCAAACATGAGATAATGGCCTAGAAAGTTAAAAGCATTATATAATTGCAAAAATGATGTTCAAAAACATAGAATTGAGATTGCCCAGTTGAACACTTAAATCTAGAGAGACAGCTTAGCATAATGGTTAAAAGCAAAGATGCTGGAGACAGGTTTCCCAGGTTTATATTCAGCCTCTGCCACTTACAGACCATGTAACCTTTAGCAAGTTCTTTAACTTTATTTTATTTTGTTTTATTTTATTTCAAAACAATATCTCACTGTGTCACCCAGGCTGGAGTACGGTGGCGCAATCTCGGCTCACTGCAACCTTCGCCTTCCGGGTTCAAGCGATTCTCCTGCCTCAGCCTCCTGAGGAGCTGGGATTACAGGCGTGCACCACCACGCCTGGCTAATTTTTGTATTTTTTTTTTTTTTAGTAGAGATGGGGTTTCACCATGTTGGTCAGGGTGGTCTTGAACTCCTGATCTTGTGATCCACCCACCTCGGCCTTCCAAAGTGCTGGGATTACAGGTGTGAACCACTGCACCCAGCCAAGTTATTTAACTTTCTATGCCTAAGTTTCCTCGTCTGTAAAATGAAGACAATTATGATACTTACCACAAAAGATAATTATGAGCGTTAACTGGGTTGAAACATGCAAACATAATAAGCATCCAATAAATGTTATTTACAATCTAAATCTATTGCACCATTGGGGTATGGGAAAATGCCTATGATGTTTTTAGGCCATCAAGGTAAACTTCCCATTTAATAGTCATCCTTCCATTCCAACATAGAGAGATTCATTTTGAGAATGTAGCAAAAAGAGATGTAAATTACACTGTCCGTGTCTTAAAAATTTTCAGGTCGAGAGATGTTTTTATAATCATGTACTATGATCAGAAACTTCTAAACAGCCCTCACATCAAAATATCAGCAATGGAGAATGAAGAGAAATGGAAAACTGATTTATTCATTCCTAGTCAATAAAGAAAGCATGCAGTAGCTGGATTGTAAATACCCCTGCAAAGTGAGATTTACAAGACATAATATTGGAAGACAGATTTATCCCAGTTGAAAGTGGACTGTTGTTGAAGAAAGTTCCAGTGGAATTTATAAGACGAAGCCCTTGAATGAGAAGGACTCAGAAGCCTTGGGAATTCATGAGGTTTGCTCATGAGGCTTGCTAGGCACAAGCTGATGTGCATTTTTAAGAAGGCCCCAAAGTGTTTTCTGAAGATATGGCTGGGAAGAGAGAAAAACAACTCAGGGCAAGGGCATCAGCTTTGTTTAAAACTTCCTTTTACTCAGGACTGTTGGGTTGATAAATCAAAATTATGTGTCCAGTGAGGAAATGGGAAGTAAAACTGTTTCCAAAAGAAAAAAGAAAAGAAAGCAAGTGATTCATTTTGGCCTAAATAATTGAAAATGCAGAAAGTCCAAGTGTTCCTGGCTGCTTCTCAGCACTGTGCTTACTTGTCACTTTTGCTGTTGTGTAGCAAATTCGATGATGAAGATTTGCAAGATGAGCTATCAGCCTCTCCAAATCTTTAAACTATTTGGTAAAACCAGTTGGAGCCCAGCCCGCAGCTGCTTACAGGATTTGACTTCCTCTTTGTATGGAGCAGGATTCAGAATAAAGCGGTAGAACCCTGATTGTGTTAACTCTGTGGAAAAAAAAAAAAAAAAAAAGAAAGAAAGAAATGAAGGAAACAAGAAAGGAAGGAAAGAGGGAGGGGAGGAAAAAAGAAAACAATAACTTAGCCTTTCTGAGCCATCACATCAGAATTCTAATTCTTACACCATAATGTCTGCTGGGCATTTGGTTCATCTTTGGGGCCCAAGTCACATCTGAGTATAGCCCTCTAAGTGACTAAGACTCAACAAAATGCAGAAGGTGAGCTTGTTAATGGCTCTGAAATATGATAGCTTTGAGTAGTACCACCAATCAGAGAAAGTCATTGCACATTTTATTGGTGTCTAAGTAGAACATCAGCAATAGCCCAGGGAATAGGATTTCATGGTTTCTCAGGGTTTTCCTGCCAGGAAGTCCAAGAACATTGGAAAATATCCATCCCCGTTATACAACACAATAGAAAGAGTTAAATGACATAAGTTGTGCTACTTTGCACAATCGGTGAAAAATGCAAAGGAGGGAGATTTCTTTTTTCTGGCTGAGGCAATTGAGGAAGGCTTCCTGGGGACAGTGGCTTTGGAGCTGATCCCTGGAATATTGTGAGAGTCAACAGAAATTGGTCAGCAGGAGGGGTTATGGAGTGAAAAGTGACAGAGAGGAGCAACTCAGGACTCTCTGGTCAGTAAGAGTATTTATAAAAATGGAGGGTGGTTCTGAAAAGTTAGACAAGAGTAGTAAATCTAATTACCTGTCTATTTCCAATATGAATGGAGATTAAAATTCCCTTTCCAATTTGTCAACACTTAATATACTACCGTGGAGAGTGGAATATTTACTCTTTGACCTAAAGATATAATTGGCTTTCAAATGTACGAATATTGGACTCACAGGATGGAAAGGGAGTAAAAGGATTGCCTAATGTAACCCATTAGTCTATGAGTAAAGTAACTGAGTGAAGTGGTTGGTTAAAAGGTCACAAAGCTAGTCAGCAACAGGGCTGGGACTGGAATCTTAGCCTCTCGGTTCCAAATGCAGGGCTTTCTCCAGGACATTACCCTCAAGCAGCTGGTAGAGATCGCTTGGTGAATATATGGGAGGAGCCATTTATATGCTTATGGACCAAATAAAGAAATTGAAAAGCTGCTACAAGACAAATTCCCAGCCACCACCCGCACAGGGCTCAGCAAAAATTGAGAAGGAAATTTAAAAATTCAGGCTTTGACATACATGATTTATCTTTGCTAACAAGATTTTACCCAATCGTGAGTGAAATAGAAATGCATTTTGTATAGGTAGGAAAAGAAATGATTTTTTGTTTTTAAGTTTCACCTGGGTCATGAAGACAAAAGGAAAGTGATAAAGTTTTGTTCATCTGTAGCTTTTGTTCTTGACTAACTGGTCTCAATTAATTTATAGAATCTTAATTTCCATTCAACCGAGAATGAAGGAGACCTCACTCTGCATAGAAAGACAAACTTGGCATGTTCTCTCTTATTTGTGATAGCTAAAGATTAAGAAACAATTTCTGATAGGATAAGTTTAAGTATATGCCTACCTTCCAATAAAGAATGCCCTAGATTGTGAGGTCCCTGAGGTCAAGGAGTATGTTATTCACCTCTGTATCCCCAACAGTGTGTCCCATTGAGGCATTCAGTTAAAGTCTGTAAAGGTATGAAGACACCCTTATTGAGTTTTATTCTTTCATAACTTGCCTTATCCATATGACTGCCACCCCAATCTCAACCTGAGTGTTGCTATGGCATGTGATGTGATTTCCTGAGACAGGCCTTGTGGTGGATGAATCCTTCAGCTGGGTTTAAGGACCCACTGCAATATAGATTAGATAACATTCCTTTTTTTTTTTTTTTTTTTTTGGTTTAATCAAGTGCAACTTCCCTTTCCCTAACCCAGGACTAAACAAGTCAGAGCTTTGGCTTTCTAATTTATCAGCCAGTAAATTACAACAGCAAAGGTCTTGTGTATGGCCAGGGATTTTCCACTCAGAGTGAAGGAGATCCTGAGGGGCCAGGCATAGTGAATTTGATATGTGACTCATGGTTTGGGTAGCATTACTCGTGAACACAAAAAGGTCAAGCAGGGAAAAGCTATATTCCATAAATAATACAGTAAAATGTAAAAGTTCCTCTTCATGACACTGGAATTTTGAATGCTGCTATAAAATGATTAATCAGAAGATGTGTCATTTGTATAAGTAAGAAATGAGGGATAACTAAAGAAATGGGAAAAAGGCAAATTTAAAAGGCATAGATAATTAGAATGTAAAGTGGAAGCAGCTGAAGATACCTAATTTTCATATTGTACCGATTCTCATAAGGAGTATCATTTCTTTTTGTAGCCTAATATTCTCTATAGTTAGCAGAAAACAATGGTTTCCATATATATTTATTGTATTTCTAGTTGTATTTCCATTCTTAAACTTAAACATTCATTTATATGTTTATGGTTAATTACGTTACAGTTATGTATATTAAATAATTATTCAGATTGACTTCTAGATATGAATTAGAAGAAGTCTTATTCTAAACTTGAAACATTCTAAAATATAAATTTGCATAAAACATACAAACAAGAACCTATTATTAAAGAACTCTTACTTAAAATAAAAGAGATAGCTAGATGGTCTCTGAGGCCATTTCCAGTTTCCATGAGTCCAACGACTTTAAATGGCCTTGGGAATGGAAACGAACAGAACTACAACTCTCTTACTTCCTAATGGCTTTTTGCTCTTCCCAGCTGGCATTTCAGATTAATGTTTCACTTGTAAGGAGGTCCTTATTTCCTGTGCTTTGGTCTCTCCAACTAGATGGCAACCTCCTTGTGGCATGATCCAAGCTTCTAGTGCTTCCGGTAAGGTTCTGTGCCTAGTGGGCAGCAATGAGAATTAGTGGAATAAAAGCAATGGATTCCCTGATTTGGGCTAAATGCACTGACCATTACTTGTGAGATCTGGAATGCTTGTCTAACAGGTCTTGAATTTGGCCTCTGACTTCATACAAAAATAAAGGAAGGAAATATGGCAGGTGTCCAAGAAGCGTGAACTAAAAGGATAAAAGGATGAAAGGGCCATGGATTGTTCTCATCTTGGAACTAGATGGAGAGGCTCTGGGATTTTTTGGACAAGTAAGAACTTGAATTGTTTTTGAGTTTTCAGTGAAGCCCATGTAGGTCCCTGAACAAGATGGCAGGATGGCAGTCAGGGTGTGTGCAATGACTGTGCTGATGGGAAGAAACCATCTGTTCAGCGTAGCATCTGCTTTTGTCCTATTTCCTTCTCTTGCCTTAGAGAAAAGAGATGATGGAGTCCTCTGGGCAGATTTTACAGTGATTGATTGACTTGAAGCACAGAATGTTAGTACTGGAAGGCTATGGAGCTGAGGAAACAGACCAGAGAGAAGTTACTCAGCAACTTGGAACAAGAACCCTGATGTTCAGATTTCCTCTGAGTCCAGTGTTCTTTTCTCCACATCACTCCAAGAATGCTCTACTTGACCTTAATCTTTTTCCTGTTTTCATCCAATCTAGGCATTCTTGTTTTTTGCTCTCTTAAACCACAGAGTGTTTGAATACACACCACATTTCAGGAGGGGGGTTCTTTTGTTTTGTTTTGTCTTGCTCTAGCCCTTCTGGGAGATAAGCTCATTTAATTTATCTGCAATTTAGATCATGAACAACCATCCTTCTTAGATTAGACATGTCTCATCAGAGGTCACTCCATCCTACATTTTCCTCTGGTAAAAATAAGCATTCTGAAAGGTGACCCAGTCGTAGTAGGGAAGAGGAACACGGGGGACTCCCATGACTGTGATGTATGATGATATTTCTGAAGAAAGTCATAACCATTTAGAGACCAGGTTTTGATGAATTGCAGGAAATGGTGGATTTGCAACGATTCCAGAATTCCCAGGGACTGATTGTCATCAAGCGATGATAAGAATTTTAACTAGCATATTGTGGAACCCAGACCATGGCCAGGACTCGGGCTGAAGTGTTCTGTTTGGGTCTCCTGTTATATAGCATTTGCCTCTGGGAGAAGAGCTTAAAATTCTTTTTAACTTGCCTGAGTCTCATTTCTATTTATCTGCTGAGGTCAGGAATTAGCAGCAAGGGGAAAAAAAAGCATATTGCAAAATGTTCTGCCATGAAGTCAGAATGTACTCATCCTCCCTCCCCTTCCAAAAGGAATATTTTCTCCCAGGAAACAAACCCACATGATGGAATCATTAACTTGGGCACAGAACTGTCAGGGAAAGGACCAGCCTTTCTTCCTATATCAGTGGGTCTCCAGCCTTCAACAGCCAATGCTGCTAAATCAAGATACAGCAGGGACATAGCTGGGCATTCCGATCACCTTTAATTTCTTGGTGGGAAACCAGTAAATATCAAGATGACAGCGCAAGAATGCAACTGAGCTGATGGAAAGTGTTTTCCCACTATAGATTTTGATGACTTGGTTTCATCAGAATAGTTGAAGGTACAGCCAATTAACTAAAAGCAACAACAATGAACAAAGGCTTGGTGAGGAGACTAGCATCCAGTGGTTTCTCCTTCTTCTGACCCTTTGAGCAACCCAATTGCTGAAACTCTCATTATATCATTTTGAGAGTGCTGGTGATCTCCGCCATCTCATTTGTAAGCTTTTCTCCATCTCCCTTTCTGTCAAGCATGGTATTAAGCAAATAGTACACACTCCAAACACATGTTTTAAATTGATTTCTTTCTTTTGGGTGGTAAACCCAAAGATAGGATTTTGTAGAAACAAAACCAGATCTTCCCCTTCCACAGTTATTAAATTATCCAAAGCAAGAGATATTTTTACCAAAGCCTGTAGTGTTTTAATAAGGCCAGCTATTTAGGAAGTGGTGACAATGTGCAATCTGCAAAAAGGGGAAGCCTCGGAGGTGCTGTGGTAATAATGCAGTTACTTAAAGAACATTTAAACTACAAATATCTCTGTGGTTTTTTATTTGGTTCCATATGACAGTCACTCTGAGAAATTTCTCAAACCTTGGCTAATCACTTTAAAATGTAAGGCTTAGCAAATAATCAGACTTCCCCAAATGCTCTGGTCTCTTCAAACTTTACTTTTTTTTTGCATTTGATAAAGATAAGCAATTCAATGCAAAGAAGAGCTAGGGAGGAAAATTGAGAGTATTTCAGCAGACAGGTGGAAAAAATTAGCTATAGCCCTGAAGTTGTAGGACAGTTTCAACTATCGATATGGAAAATAACTAAAATGTGATAAAAAAAATATAGGAGAGTCACGTCTTTTGAAGGCCAAGCATTTGATTCATTGAAATAGGGGGATGTGCCTGGTTTATGTGAGTGGAGAGAAAGTACTTGCTCACAGGGACTGAGCCCCAGTGTTCCAGTGTGTGCTTGGTCACATTAAAAGAAGCAGCTGGAAGTGTGTGTTTGTGTGTGTGTGTGTGCATGCTTGTGCATGTCTGTGTGCTTTAACTCAATTTGGAATGACATTTGCTCTTCTCAGCGTCTCTTAATTTGACTAATCATTAACCTAAAGTGAAAATCTTACATATGATTCTATGTTTCCAGCAGATGGTGGGGTGGTAGAACACGTGGATTCTGCTGACGCCTTCAGGGAGATAGTGTTAGGTCTGGTGATTAGGAGGAACATTAACATGCACTGCAGTGCAGCATAACTGTGACTTTCTGAGCTCTTCATTTGAGCTGCAGAGAAGGAGCAATCCAATGGTTTGCCTGGTCTCACAGGTTAGCAGGAGGCTCTAACTGAGCTGTTTCATGAGCGGTAGTCTCATTGAACCAACTATATTATGAGTTTTTAGAGAGCAAATGGCATGCCTTATACTTTAAAAACGTATACCACTTCTTTTCAAAACCTTTCTCTGTACCTGGCACAGTATATAAAAGGAGCTTAAGATACACTTGATGAATTAATGAGAAACAGTTTCAGATTGGAAGTTCTGCAATTACTATATTGTCATAAGCTCATTCCTCAAAGGATTCAGGTTTGGGTGTACTCACTATGTCCCCAGGCCTTCATCCACAATTCTGCCTTCTCAGATGTACCCCAGGGTAATCCTCCCATTTCCTACTGCAGGCAATTTCTATTCCTGCTTCTAGTGTGGGAGGCCAGTGGCTAGTGAACCAGACCATCAAAACCAGAATCTTTAAGAGAATATAGAACTCTGAGCTGGATGATGATCTAAGGCACCACTTACACTGGCATGCTAGTATGTGCAGGGTGAATGCATTTCTATATAACTCTTTTTGATAATAATTGTAGTTGACATATTTTCAGTGTCAATGATGTGTCAATGTCCAAATCTGGATATACATTGTTACTTTTTCTTAGAGCACCATTTAGGTTAGGTATGAGCTTTCCTATTTTATAAGTAAGGAAATCAGGTCTCAGGGCACATAGCAAGTAAGTAGCAGAACTGGGATTTGAACTCGTGTCTTTCTGGCTCCACAGCCTGTGTTCCTGCCACCAAGGATACTGCTGCTCTAAAAGTGAGAAACCAAACAC
This sequence comes from Mandrillus leucophaeus, assembly GCF_000951045.1. NCBI lineage: Eukaryota > Metazoa > Chordata > Mammalia > Primates > Cercopithecidae > Mandrillus > Mandrillus leucophaeus. Next base: position 1,543,673 of record NW_012098421.1, on the reverse strand, counting down.
TAAAAAAAAAAAAAATCAGTTCATACCAGATACACAAATGCACAGCTGCTTTAAGAGGTTGTAATATTGAAGAATTATTCTACATGCTCTTACACCTAGCTATTTATATTTTTAATGGACATAGGGCTTTCAATTTCATAAACAAGTATATCTTCTGCTATCTCTTTACTGAAATTAAATTAAATTGTTTGTTTACTTATTTACTTATTTATTTTAGAGACAGTGTCTGCTGTGTCACCCAGGCTGGAGTGCAGTGGTGCCATTATATCTCACTGCAGTCTTGAACTCCTGGGCTCAGCTATCCTCCCACCTGAGCTTTGCAAATAGCTGGGACTACAGGCATGTGCCGCTATCCTTGGCTATACACACACACACACACACACACACACACACACACACACACACACATATATATATATTTTGTAGAGACAGGGTCTCTCTATGTTGCCTAGGCTAGTCTCAAACTCCTGGCTTCAAGGGATTATCCCACTTCAGCCTCCCAAAGTGTTAGGATTACAGGCCTGAGCCACAGCACCTGGCTTGCTATCTCATTTTATCTTCACAATAACCCAACATATTATATAAGGCTGAAATTATCTGGATTCCAGACACAGATGGTAAAAACGAGGTTATAAAAAGGTAAGTCTCTTGCTCAAGGTAATTCCTCTGGAAAATGGCAGACCTACTAACCTCTTTATGTCTCTTCACTCTTCTCTATTTCATAAATAACTCCCTGTGTAACGCACTTGGCCCGGTAACCTAAAGACTGCTATGAGCCCATTGTGAGTTATCAGTCGCCATCATATAAAAAAATCAATGGAGAAGCCATTGAGGTAATCCTGGGCCCCCATTTCCCTGTGCTACATTCTGTTTATGACTTTAACATGACTCTCAGGGTATTCATAGAATCATTCTGCATGGATATGGAAATGTAATTGGAGGATTTGCAGTTTAAATAGCTACAGCGTTTCTCCAAGTTTCAGCTTCAGGTTCCTTTGTTGGGATGACATCTTTGACACAGCAGGAAACCTCTAAGTGATTTGGAATGTAAACAGGCTCCATGATTGTTTTCACAATTGTGTCTTAGCTGATAATTTGCATACCTAGCTGTCAGGCTACCTAGCAGTGCCTTCCCCTCCCCCATTTCCACAACACTATAAATGGAATCTGAGGAGGCTGCGTGGACTATTGACTTCCACTTAACAGTGGGTGGCAGGAATTCAGAAGTTTAATCCCAGACCTGCCTGCTACTAATTTCCTGGATGGCTTTTGGTTCATCCATTAATCTCTCTCTATCACTGTTTCCTTCTCTGGAGGAGATAGCAAGAATAATGGGATGTTTTATGCATTAACACATTTAGGATCCTAATGTGCTCTGTAAAAGCATGGTTTTCTGGGAATGCTCCACGGTAGAAGGTAAATAAAAAAAAAATCTAGTTCCTTGTTCTTCAATATGAAATATTGATGGAATCTATCTTTTTGTGACTGCCCTAGTTAGAAACTACAACTGAGATGGACTAAAGAACTGAGTGGTTTATTGTATGAAAAACACTGTATTTTCAAATGCTCAGTCCTGGGCTACCAAATAATAATCACAGAGGTACCTGAAAGTAAGGATGAGTACATGAGGGTATTGTTTTAACATCAGGATGAATAAAATTAAAATCTCATACTTCCTCAAGAGGAGCATTTTCATTAGTCATGGTGGATATGAAGCTGAAACTGGTCTCATTAGGACTTTGGCTGGAAGTACTTAATTTTTTTTTTATAACATAACACTTTGGTTATGCATTTTACAAATATTTTATTGCATCAGTATGACTTATATGAGATCAGGGAGGACAAAATAACCTCTAAGATGTCATTCTGGATGAACTTCATTGCATATTCTGTAAGAAATGTCCTTGCCTATTTTGTCTCCATAAATTCTTCAGCCTCCTAGGAAGAGATGGGAAAGCTCTAAGGAGAATTCAAATCATGTGTGCAGTGACCCCATGCAAGATAGGATTAAAATGTGGTTCAGTTATAAAATTGCAGTCCAGTCCAATCTGATTTTTAAAAAATAATTCTACAATTTAAATATGCTGGCTTGTTTTGATTCTTTGACATTTTCTTTATTCAAAGACTATTGTTTCTGACATAAGAACTGGGAAAGTTAGCAAATAATCAAAATTAGTTCAATTTTAAAGAAACCATCCAACTCCATAGATTTTTCTTTGAAAGGTAAAATTATAGTGTCTGTCATTTCAATGCATTACCAGCCAACCCAATCAAAGTGGATCACGTGGTTATATGAAAAAATGTAACTGAAGATAAATGTGGGAAAAGCCTTGAGCAGATAAGTTGCTCTGAAACAGGACATTCTGCAAACTATCCACATTGTGCCTTCAAAAATATCTCTTATTGGAAAATGATATGGAGCGTCTCTGTCAATAGACCTGAATATTGCATCATGGAAGACACAGTGTGCAAAATGTAGCAAATGCATGAACTTTTTTGGAATTTATTTTTTGGGTTTTCCCAATCCACCTATCCATAAATCATTCATAATTAGTATAGTCAAGGGTTTAGGTACAACACTAATGTGAACTTACGTGCAGTACACCAAAAAGCTATTTGGTAAGATCAATAATATAGCAGGAGACATGCAGTTTAGATTCATTTAAGTAGTAATGAATCCCTTGTAACTTCAAAATTGAAAATGCCCTTTCAGAAACTTTCTGGTGATTGTGATCTAGGTTATTCAGATCTACTTTCTTGTTAAAAGCAATAAACATTGCTGGTTAAAAATTTCATTTAAAAATTAACTTGGAATTGCTGAAAGAATGATGAGGAAATTCCAGGTAAATTTATGGATGAAAGTCAGTATCCAGACAGGTAGCTAGAATATTGGAATATACAGGCTTCTTATGCCCTTATGCTATTTGTCCATGCAACACACTTAGATTTGGGTTAGTGGCCCAGTGGAGTACGGGGGACAAAAATCAAGACCCGAGTCATGATGAAGTTGGAGAGCTTTATGGGATATTCTCCCTAATTAAGTTGGAACTCAAAGAGCTATAGACTTAGGGCTGAACAAGGACTAAACTCACTCTCTTCTCCTTAACTTTAAGGTGTGTAGAATAAACTTTATCCATGCTGAGCAGAGCAGTAGAAGAGAAGGACATGATGGAAAAATTTAAAACAGAAATCCTTATCCCTGAGATAGCTACAGACTGGTACAGATTTGTAGCCTGGACATATATAATCTGTGTGAGCCTAGATCTCAAGCCTTGGTATGAGATAGTCCATGTCTAGTAGTATACTAGATGCCTGGCAGAAAGCAAATACAAATGCTCTGTAGTGCAAATAAGTACTCATTCTGGGTTGCAGATTAATTTTCAAGGACAATGATCAGCATGTGCTCAAAGATAACTAGATACCCAAGGAAACAAGGTGACATGAGTGATAACCAGCAAAACAATGGACAACAGCAGAAATAGGTCAGCCCAGATATCGTATTTGTGACTATTAGGCATAGATTATAAAACAAGTAATATCATCAAGTTTAAAATAATAAACAAAAAGTTCAAAAATGTCTACAGGAAATAGGAAACCATAAAAAATGACAAAGAAGAGACTTAGGGCTTCAAGTTCTTATAATGTAACTAAAACCTGCAAAAGAGTAGAAATCACATCACTTCTTATTCCTGAAGTTTCTTCTCTGATTCTGAGCAGCAATACAATTTTCAACATGGTCAATGTCTTTGTAAACCTCAAGGTCAGGTAACAGAACACATCTTGTTCATGATGTCTATGACATAGTTATCTCAGAAAGTCAGTGGAAATAATTGCTTATGACGCCTTCTCACACAACGCAAGCCTCCAAAATAACAAGAATAAACTGAATTCCATTTAGCTGCTTTTAGCACATAGTAAGTGGTAATAAAAATAATCACTGTTTAATTTTTTTTTTTTTTTTTTTTTTTTTACCACACAGAATGTTATTTTAGCACTTACAGACAGATGAGGATTCAGGCATAGATGAGACAATCTTATGAGACAGTCTTTTTACAAATCTCACTTTTAATAACAAAGACTAAATTCAGCATTACTGTCATTGAACGATTCATCTTCTTTTGAGTATTAACTGTTTCTACTCTAGAATCTTTTTGAGTATTCATGTTAGGGTATGTTTCCTGAATGTGTGTGTGTGTATATAGGTATGTATGTATGTGGCATGGTATGTATGTACGTGGCAGGTGTGTGGTGTGTGTGTGTGTGTGCCTGTGTACGTAGGAGTGGTATATGGTTGTGTTTGTATGAGCATGCACCTGAGTGGTATGTGGTGTGTGTGTATGGTATGGGTATGCCTGAACCATTTACATTTCTGAAATGGAGTTCAGTGCTTTGGGTCATAAATCAGGACTTCCTTCTTTTCTGAGTTTTAAACTTACTGCTGACAGCCACTTGTAAATAAGTTCCCCTAAATACCCACACACAATGGAAAATAAGGATCTGGACAGTTGGGCTCAATTCCTGCAGGCTTATGAGAAATTTACTCCAATTTATTGAAAAATATTCTCAATGTGAACCTGAGCCAAAGACTGGAGCTGTGAAAAGTGATGTTTTCACGGTCCCCCGATATTGTGATCTCCTGATCCCAGAAATTTCTGTGACTGAAAGAATACAGACAGCTCGAGAACTTGCATTAATGTTTCTAGGACCAGGCTTAAAGAATCACACCGTGTGTGTGTGTGTGTGTGTGTGTGTGTGTGTGTTGTACAAGGTATTGTGTGTGGTGGTTGTGGTGGTATTTAATGTGTGTGCCCATGTGTGCATTTATGTGTTGCATGTATATGCACTGTGGTGCTTTTGTGTATTTTCTGTGTGTGATGTGTGTGTATGTGTGTGTGGTGGCAGTGTATGTGGATGTGTGTGTTGTGGCATATACATGCTTGCATCCTGTATGTTGCATTAGGAAGCAATGACTTTGGGGTTCCTGATATGTCCAAATCCCTTTTATGTTGTCAGTTCTTTCACTTTTAAATAAACTTCTGTCAACATGATAAATAAAGATATTGTTGTAGTACTTTCAATGTAAAATCATTATAAAAAATTGTCAGTAAAATTAGGAAAAGAATGAGTGATTTTAATAACAGCCGGAATTACTTTAAGTGATTTTTTGGAAGGGTAGTTTGGATTCCCTCCAAAAAAAGGGTGCAAAGGGCTCCTTTTTTGAAGGGTAGTTGTATCTTCTTAATGATGCTTTGAAGCTGGTTGTTTTTTGCAAGTTTCTGGCACATAGTGGCAGCTCAATAAATATTTTTTAAATAAATGAATGGATACATTAGTGATAGAATCAGTCCCTGTGCCTCAGGTTTCTTATCTGTAAAGTAGAAATAAGAATAATACCCACCTGTTGCAGACATGAGAATTCAAAGAGTGAGTGCAGATAAAATCCTCAGTATAGTGTCTGGCACATAGAAAATACAATGTAAATTGTATTACTATTACAATGTATTATTACAATTTAACATTAATTGAATTATTATTATGGTCATGGTATTTGCTTTCATTCTATGTAAACAGGAGACTAAGGTATTGGAACGTTTTGATTTTCAGATCACACATCTAATTATGTCTTTAAGAAATGGTCAGGTTGACTTGGATGTTATCTGCCTCTCCTTACTCTGTCTTATTTGGGGGAGAATTTCTGCATATAGAAAAAGTGTGAAATTTGTGTCCAAGTCTCTAACAGCTTGCATAGAGTCAAAACCCATGATCTTGGGCAAGGATTTCCTGGAAAGTCCCCTGATTGTCAGGAGCACCCTCTTTCTGGTCAACTTTCCAACTTTCTTAATT
>NW_012098421.1:1520879-1537779 GCF_000951045.1 Mandrillus leucophaeus | reverse complement strand
TAAAATCCTCAGTATAGTGTCTGGCACATAGAAAATACAATGTAAATTGTATTACTATTACAATTTAACATTGATTGAATTATTATTATGGTCATGGTAATTGCTTTCATTCTATGTAAACAGGAGACTAAGGTATTGGAACGTTTTGATTTTCAGATCACACATCTAATTATGTCTTTAAGAAACGGTCAGGTTGACTTGGATGTTATCTGCCTCTCCTTACTCTGTCTTATTTGGGGGAGAATTTCTGCATATAGAAAAGTGTGAAATTTGTGTCCAAGTCTCTAACAGCTTGCATAGAGTCAAAACCCATGATCTTGGGCAAGGATTTCCTGGAAAGTCCCCTGATTGTCAGGAGCACCCTCTTTCTGGTCAACTTTCCAACTTTCTTAATTTCAGTAACCCCCTGTGCCGAGCTCCCCTGTAATCTGGGAAGAAAATGGTTTTCATCTGCCTGGAAGGAGTACGTGTGACCTGAACAAATCAATCTTGCAGCTGTCACATTCTCTGCTGCAGGAACAATTATTCATCTCTTTTCCTAGCTGATAGTTGAGGAGCTGAGAATAGCAGGCACTGAGCAAATGGGATCAACATGAACAGAACTCAAGAGCTTTGGGGAAAGTGCGGCCCAGGGCTGAAGAGCACCACCCTTCCCTCCCTCAGCATCACATTGGCCTCTAGTGGCTCACAAGCAACTGACAGACGGCTCAATCATTTCCTTAGGGCCAGCGCGCCAGCTGGCTTTGACATTAGTGCTTAGGCCCTGACTGACAGGGGACTTGTCCTTGGCTGTGCCCTGGAGGGCTGTGAGAGTCTATTCAAACTCCTCCTTTAGCTTGTTGATTTACTGTCCCTCTTGGCTGGTTGTTGATCCATTTTTCCTCTCCGTTTGCTCACAGGGCACCCCAGAAACCATCCTCTAGTAATATATTTGGTTTATGATTTCCTCAGGAGCTAAGGAAGAAAAACAACCTCAGCAGTGCACCTGTTGTATTTTAATGTGCACAAGGCCATTCACCTAGGAAGGCACAGAAAGAAAGACTGTACAGGTCCCAGGGCCATATGGAGCTCACATTATTCTATCAGGATACCAGCAGAAGCTGCATTAGGTCCCTTTGAAATATACTTGTTATTTTATTTATAGCTCTGTTTGGAGCCTGCTGCCTATATGTCTGACTTTGGCCAACACACCACTAAAGAGTATGATTCCAAACAGCAATTATCAGGGAGACAGTGATGATGTAGAAGCAACCAGTGTGCACTGCAGATGTGCGCCAGGCCTGCTCCACCACAGCTGAGGTTTAAGGACAAATACAACCAATTCATTATTGACTTCCTCTCCGACACGAAAGCTGGGTCATGTGCCCCCTGCCCATTGCCTAAGAGATACTCAGCTGGTCTTGAAGGAAGTCAGTCCAGGAGAAATCAAGTCTCCTCTGCTTCTTCTTCTAATTTGTTTTCTATCAGACATCCATGGAGATTTGCTTGGAATAATCTGCTTAGGGAATACATTTATTTTTTAGTCTGGACTGGGACTATTTAGGGAGTGAGCAATATTCACCCAAAAGATACGAAGCAAAAAGGTGTCTGACCTTTTTGGATTAGGTGTGGATTTTAAGGGCTAAATAAGTCTTCTCTCTGCCTCATTTTCCTTGAATTTAAAGTGAAAATTGAAAGGAAGTAAGAGGGATTGGGGCATAGAAAAAGGGAGGTGCAGTAAATGCGTACCATTTGCAGGTGTATGTGTATGTGGGAGGCAGGTGAATGTGTTTAAAAGGGTAGTCTGGCCTGCCTGTAATTTCTGGATTTAAACCTTACACCAGTGGTTGTTAAAGTGAGCTTCCAAACCAACAGTATCAGCATCACCTGGAAACATGTGAGGAATTCAAATTTTTCAGGCCCTGTCCCAGACCCACCGAGACAGAAACTCTGGGGGTGAGGTCGGGTGATCTGTTTCATTGCGCTCTCCCAGTGATCCTGCTACATGCTCAAGCACAAGGGCAACTGCCCTACACCAACAGTGTTTTATTAATCATCTATTTATTTTTAACTATGGAGGAGAACATTAGGGAGAAAAAAGTACCATGCTTAGGACAGAAGAGGACTTTCAGCACAGGAAAGACAATGGTGCTATTATTTTATTTTCACAAGGAATAAAATAATAGTACAAACTACGCAAAATTATCTCTGACAGCTTTGATCCGGGCAAAAGAAGGGTGTTATTTTCTCCATCTATGAATAACAACAGCAGCAATGTGTCTCTCTTCTTCACAGTGACAGGAAACTCTGAAAAGATCACTTTTGAGATACATCCCATAAGCCATGTTTCTGAAATGGTACAATGAAATACTCCTGTCCCAGCACATAGATGTAGACAGTAAGATGGGGTCTTTTATCTCAAAGGGTTCACATTGTCATGCACACTACAATCAACATTCTAAGCTACTGCAGCTCTTATACCCTCATGGAAAGTTGTGTGAAGCAGCATGTTTAAACAAACTAAAACTGTCTGAATCTCCTGACAGATCCTTTAGCAATAGCAGATGGGCTAGAGGTGGACACTGTGTGACTCTAACCAAGTTTGTCAGTGGAAAATCTTATTACATATGGAAGTTCTCAGCCCTCATGACCCTGCCATCAGCTGGCTTTGTAATCTTGCGTGGTAAATGAGTCTTTGTTTGCTTATTTGTAAAATGGAGCGAGTGGACAAGATAACCTGTAAGATTCTTCGACAGTCTGTGGTTACCCAACTTCTCCTAGAGTCCCTGAGTTAGTTAATGGGAGCAAAATGATCCTTCTGTGTGGAAGTCAAGTCTCTTTACTCATCTGAACATGTAAAATTGCCATTGCTACTTGGAATACTTCATTTAGGCCCTGGTGAGTTCAATAAATATTTATAAGAAATAGATTAATGACTGGTCCTGGCTGCCAATGTCATATTTTATTTTATTTTATTTTATTTTATTTATTTTGAGATGGAGTCTTGCTCTTTTCACCCAGGCTGGAGTGCAATGGTGCAATCTAGGCTCACCGCAAACCTCACCTCCTAGGTTTCAATGATTCTCCTGCCTCAGCCTCCCCAGTAGCTGGGATTACAGGCAGCCACCACTATGCCTGGCTAATTTTTTTTTTTTTTTGTATTTTTAGCAGAAACAGGGTTTCACCATGTTGGCCAGGCTGGTCTTGAACTCCTGACCTCAGGTTGGAGGAGGGTTGGCTTGGCTTCCCAAAGTGCTGGGATTACAGGCGTGAGCTGTGCACCCGACTCCAATGTCATCTTAACATATAACTTGCTGACAGTAGTTACTATAGAGTATACTGAAGAAGGATGTACTTAACAGGAGTTGCTTTGATCAGAATCCAGTCTCTATACCCGGACACAATAGCAGAGTTAGGCTGAGAAAAAGATAAGGCTTTCACATGGGGCAACTATGCCAAGCCAAACTTTCTCCCATGCTTTAGGGAGGAGGGTTTGGAACCCATCCTGCTGCAGTCTTCCCTGCGAGTGTCTACATAATGGCCTGCAGGTGCTAATCAACACACCTGCAAAGTCCTGTCAGCACACACCCTGACAACTTTTAATAATCTCCAGCTGAAACGATCCTAGGTCCTGGGAGAAAGCTGCCCTCTTAACATCTGGGAGGAATCTCAACTTTACTGCCAGATCCAAAAGACTCACCCTCAGGAAACTGCTAGGTACTAAAGGTACATTCTTGGGAGGCTCTGGTCTTTGCCAGAGTTTAAGGCTGATGCCTCAAACCTTGGCGCTCCCAATTCAGGCTTAATTCTTTGATTCAGTCTCTGTGGGTTACCCAGCCATGGCTCATGGTCATCTTGTGAAACTCGGTGAAGAAAACCAAAGGCCTTATGTAAGGCTATCAGCTAGAAAAGGAAAGGAGTTGCTCCTAAGATCACATGGGAGGAAAAAGGAGAGAAATAGGAAGAGAAGAAGAGAGGTGAAGGGATGGGGGAGAAAGGGAGAGAGTAAGGGAGAGAGAGAGGGAGAAAGAGAAATGAACCATGCACTTTAGGATTAGTGGGCAAGTGTAACTGGAAAAATTTCAGATCCTTTACTAGGCTCAAGCAAAAACTCCTTTAAATAGTCTATTTCATTTTTTGATGGCCTGAGATGCGTGGCTACAGAAAAGTAGGTCAATATCAGTATGGACGTGTGTACTTCCTGGGGAAAGGTCAGACTTGTTCATCTACTATTGTTACCTGTGTTCGTTTGCTAGAATTTCCATTAAAAAGTACTACAGAGTGGATTGTTTAAGCACCAAACATTTATTTCTCACAGTTCTGGAGGTCAGAAGTGTGAGATCAAGGTGTTGACAGACTTGTTCCTTCAGAGGACTGGGAGACAGAATCTGTTTCATGCCTCTCTTTTAGCTTCTGGTAGTTTGCTAGCATATGTTGGCATTCTGGGCTTGTAGACATGTAACCCCAATCTCATGTTCACATGCCATTCTTGTTTACATGTCATTCTTTCTATGTACATATGTGTTTCTGTGTCCACATTTTCCTTTGTGTAAGGACACCAGTCATATTGGATTAGAACCCAATTTATGACCCAATTTTAACTTCATCATCCCTGTAAAGACCATGTATCTAAATAAAGTCACATTCTTAGGTAGATTAGGTTTTCAACATGAGAATTTTCACAGACACAATGCAACCCATAACATTACCTTTCCGGCTGGGCCTCAGTGTCTCATACCTGTAATCCCAACACTTTGGGAGGCCGAGGTGAGTGGCTCACTTGAGCTCAGGCCGAAGTGGGTGGCTCACTTGAGCTCAGGAGTTTGAGACCAGCCTGGGAAAATGACAAGACCCTGTCTCTACAAAAAATACAAAAATTAGTCAGGTGTGGTGGTGTATACCTGTAGCTCCAGCTACTCGGGAGGCTGAGGTGGGAGGATTGCTTGAGCCTGGGAAGTGGAGGTTGCAGTGAGCCGAGATCACACCACTGTACTCCAGTCTGGGAGACAGAGTGACAGAGCAAAATACTGTCTCAAACAAAACAAACCATTACCTTTCCATATCTTCTTGAGTAAAATGTATTCATCAAACTGTTTGCCTCTGATAAGCCTGCATTGTTACTGGGAAAGAGTTCAAATCTCATTTAGTGATCAAACTGCCTCTGATCAGTTTGTGTCATTCTTGGGAGAGTTCAATCTAATTTTAGATTTAAGGTGAGCTGAATTGGTGAAGCAGATTGCATTTTTCAAAGAGCTAAAGCATCTCTCTCCCCAAATATTCTTCTGCAATATGGCTGGGCCACTCCCTATCAAAAGGTGGAGTCTAATTCCTCTCCCCCTCAATCATGGCTGTTCTTTGTGACTCTAGAAAGGAGTGCAAATACTCTCTAGAGCTTCTGAAGCTAGGGCCCTTAAGAAGCCTTGCAGCTTCCACCTGTACCTCTTGGTGGGTTGGCTTAGTCCAGAAATGCCCTTGTTTAAATGCCTTCTTCCTGTGGGGAAGCCCAGGAATCCAGTGGAAGGCCCATGTGAGGGAAATGAAGATCCCTTAGCTGAGCTTCCAGTTGACCATCAGTATCGACTGCCAGCCATCTGAGGGAACCATTTTGAATGTCCTGCCCTGTGAGCCTTCAAGGTGCAGCCCCAGCTGATATTGAGTCAAACAACCCATGAGAGATCCCCAAAGGAGAACCATGGAGCTGAGCCTCTGTTAAACCACAGAACTCGGCCACATACACCTTTACCTAGGAGTATAAGAGTTGCAACAGCTTAGAATGTAGCTTGCAGTGGACATGACTATGTGGACTCTGAGTTAAAACACACTCTTCCACCTTGCTGTCTATGTCTATGAGCTGGGACAGGAGTCACAGTCTCATTAGAGGGATACCTTATTACCAGATTTTCACTGTATTCGGTGTTCCATTTGAGGAACATGGCTTATGGGATATATCTCAAAAGTGAGCCTTTTAGAGTTCCCTAATGCTGTGAAACAGATAGACACGTTGATGTTTTTGTTTCAAACTGTAACGTTTCGGGCTGGTTTGTTATATAGCAATTGATAGAACAGTTGTTTTTTGAAAAAAGAAGGGGCCCCTGATTTTCCAAGCTCTATTCTTAAAATTTTATAGACTCACTTCATGCCTCTGTTTTTATAAAGCATTTTCATACTCCTTGCATTTTACAAGATAAATTAGGATACCATAATTTGCATTGCCAGAAACGTCTTTATTATGTGAAATGAAGATAATCTTAGTAAAAATGTATATGGATCACTACATAGAAATACCTATTTTGATAGGAAGAATTCTTCGATATTTTATAAAAAGTTTTTCTGATTTGTTTTTCATAGATGGTTATAGAATTCCAAGCCTAAGTTCTTGAGAGCCGTGGATTTGGGATCTTAAATCCAGTCCAGGAAGTGCTTCCACATTTCTTAAAACCAAGAATGGACAGAGTGTCTCTTAAAAAAAAAATTAGAATATATTTTATGTAGAAATGATAGATTCAAGTGCTTTTCAAAAATGTGAGTAGCTTACTATTTTTAAAAGAAAAGATAGGTGAATTAAAAGTATATACGTTTTCTGCATGTGCTCAATAATCAAGCAAGAAGGGAGAGAGAATAAAAGAAAAGTGGGGAGGAAAAGGTGCTGGTGTGTGATACCTTTAAGTTTTATCAAAATGGAGACATTTGGGATGGAATTTGTTGTACTAGACTACTCTAACATGCCATTTTGGTATGTGCCTTAAGGAGGGAGAGATTCATGGCACACATTTATGGAGGAAATCCTGATACAGGGTTTCTAAATTCCTGAGCTGTGTGGTGGGAGGAACTATTAGGTAATTTATACTTTAGATATGGAACATTAATCTCAGTTTAACAGCAGGCTTAGTGAAACAGCATTTTTTTTTTTTATAAACAGGGACTTAATTTATAATTTTCTTAGCAGGAGCATTAAAGAAATGATATGCAATCATCAAATTATGTGTCCAGAAAGAATTACTAACAAAACGTGAACCATCTCCTATATAGAGAATTATTCAGTTGATTATAATTTACTCTGTTTAGCCTGAATGGTGATTCGCAAAACTAATGGCATGTCTTCATAGAAGACATTGTGTAGAAGGAGCAAAGGGAGGAGAGTGGAGGAATAGAATAGAAAGCATAAAGACAGACAGAGAGCAGCTTTCACAATTGTCAGCAATTTCATAAAGTTCCAAACTAGAATATATAGACATGGATTTAATTCATGAATATACATGAATATACGTGGCCCTTCAACTAGGCTTGGGAATGTCCAGTGATGGCTTTCATTGAATCCAGTTTTCTAATCCTCTGCCATGACACAAACTTGAACTAATCAAGCAATCAACTGACCAACAGCAAATAGATTCATTCATTCATCAATGTATTTTAATTGAGCACTGACTACGCACAACACACTTGGTTAGGCTTGCAATGCCATGGAGAGAAACACAAGTACACACATGGAGATTATCGTCTAGTAGGGTAAGTTTCAAACAGACACAGAAAGAGATTGTAATGTTGAAGCTGAATGAGTTCCCTGAAGATGGTTTATATATGTTCATGAAAAACATATAATAAAGATATTAAGCATAGTCAAGAAATGAAGGAAAGATCTCTTTCTCTCACTACAAAATGACAGCTGGCCTCAGAAATAGGCTAAGTAGGAGATAACTAGGTGAAGAGGGCAGGGAAGAGTGTTCTAGACAGAAGAATAGCATGTACCAAGACCTTATGGAGTCAAAAATTGCTGTAGGCAGTCTAAGGCAGGCCCCTGGGACTGAATTCACCGCATGCACTCCACCTCAAGGTCCAACTCATGGCTCCCTCTTTTGTCTCCCATGGTTCAGCCATCTGGGGCTTTTAGTAGCAGAAAAGGTAATCCTTGGTTCCTGGCACATTTTTGTCATTGCTTTCATCAAGTGCTCTCTTGCTTTGATTTATATAGGTGTGTCTATATGTATTCAGTTACTTTTTGCATGTATTTATTCTCCATTGCCCACTGGCCCTCTCTAAGGGATTTGCTATATGTCTTTCAAATTGTATGTATCCTGAAATAGTGTTGTTTTCTGTAGTATGGATGAATTTTTAAATTTTCATAAAAATTATTACACTATAAATTTCATAGTTTCTTAATTTTGCTTTAAAGAAAGCATTGCTTTTAAATCTATTCATGGTGCCATGTACTACACGTGCCATATTTAACTTCTGTGTAGTATTTCTGGGTAAGCTTCCATCACATTCTACTTACCTATTCCTTGGGTGATGAGCCCCTAGATTACTTCCTTGTTCCTGACACCACAAAATCCTGGGGTGAACCTCCTCCTCTGGATCAGCCAGCATTCAGTTAGAGAAGCAGATGCACTAGGAAGGATATAAAATAAGGAGTTTATTATCAGGACTTGAACTTATGCAATTTTTATAGCTGGTTAAATGGTTTATATACGGTTGTTGTTTCTGTAGCTGGTACTGGGGCTGAAGTCAGCAGGGCAGGGAGCTAGGAAGGAAAGACATACAGAAAGTAAGGGAAAGAAAAGACTCACTGGATACTGCAAGGATGACCTGAACCTCTCTTGCTGTCTCCAAGCTTCTTGATGGTGGGGTGACTGCAGGAGAAGCTGGAGCCCACTGTGGTGGAACTAAACACCTATCTGGCCCAGGATTTGGAGGAGGAGGAGGAGGAGTAGTAGTAGGAGGAGGAACACGAGGAGGAGGAGAATGAGGAGGAGAAGGAGAAGGAGAAAGAGAAGGAGAAGGAGAAGGACAAGGACAAGGAGAAGAAGAAGAAGAAGAAGGAGGAGGAGGAGGAGGAGGAGGAGGAGAAGAAGAAGAAGAAGAAAAGGAGGAGGAAGAAGAAGAAAGAAAGTTGGAGAAGTGTAAGCTCAACTGTTTGCCAGGAGGTGCTCATTGCTGGCCTAGGATGGAGAAGGTGAAGTAGAAAATCTGGCAGGAACTGCAGAAACTGCTGCCAATAAGGTGAGCCAGCACATCAGTGACGATATGCATAAGCTCCTGTAGGCCTGGTGCCCTGCACAGAATTTCCAAATGAAATAGATTATGTTAGCTGTTTCCTTTCTGTCTTCCAGATCTTACATGAAATGTCCCCAAGGCCCAGATTAATTTAGAATTGTAGAAGAGAATTCTAGGAAAAGTAGTTGTATCTTAGTTGTCATAGTTCAAATCCACTGTGCACACTATTGTGTGTTGTGGACCCATGTGAGCAGCTTTTTGCAGCAGACTTCTCAGAACTGGACTGCGTAGTCACAGAGTGTATGTGCACTCAATTTGACTACACAGTGTCACACCATTCATCATAAAAGCTACATCAGGCAATACTCCCAGTTGCAGGGACAAGAGTTCCTGTCTTATAACATTAAACAACTTCCCTACTTCTGTAGCTCTGACAGATGTAAAGCAGTATCTTATTCTAATTCAAATTCAAATTTGTCTGATTTGTAATACATTTTGACATCACTGCATATACTTGTTAACCGTTAGAGTGTCATGTTTTTTGAGTAGTCTGTTCATATTTCTCCATTTTTCTACTGAGATTTTTATAATTTGCATATTGATTTTCAGAAAGTCTTTTTGTATTCTAGGTATTCATCATATATTGACTTAGGTGTTGAAAATATCTTTTCCTAATTGTCACTTTCTGTGAATTCTGTGACATTCTCCAGAGTGTCTTTTGTTAAACAGAAGTTCTTAATTTTGATGTAATACATATTTTCCTTCTAAAAGATTTCTAGATTTAGGTAACTTACATTTCCTTTAACTACACAAATCTGTGATTCCTTTTGATAGTTCTTTTTAATACTAGTAATTTGGGAGTATTGCAGGGAAAATCCCCAAAAAAGATTAGATAAAAATGAAATAATTATAGATAAAAGAGGAAGCATTAAATAACATTGATTTCATTCTCAAACTCTTTTCTATGTAGATGATTGTATCATTTGTGAATAGAGACAATTGTATTTCTTACTTTATAATCTTTATGCCTTTTGTTATTTTTGTGCTTTATTACCCTGGCTAACACTTTCAAAAGAATATTTCATTGAAGTGGTAGAAGCAAACGTCTTTGTTTTATTCCCAATTTTAGGGCAAAAGCATTCAGTCTTTCATCATTAAGAATAATTTTAGATTTGAGGTTTTGTATAGGGCATTTATCAAGTCAAGGAAGTGTGTTTCTATTCCTAATGTGAAAGTTATTTTCATGAATGGCTGCTGAATTTTGTCAAATGCTTTATCTACATCTGTTTGTAGTCATATTTTCTTCAGTGTGTTGAAATGGTGAATCATATTCATTAATAGTCAAATATTAAACAACCTTAACAACCTTGCATTTCTGCCAGGTTTTTTTTTTTCAGCACCTTAATCTCATAGATACCTGCATTTTTAAAAACTCTAGTTGAGTTTTCTTTGCTGCTAAACTGGCTTATAGACCCTATTAAGTATAAAGCCAGAGAGAGAGAGAAAGAAAGTTTAGGTGGGGGAAATGAAGGGTTAAGAAAAGGGAATAAGAAGAGTTGAGAGTTTGGAGAGTGGAGAAGAGAAAGTGGTTTATAGTTTGGCAGTTTAGAACACTTGATGACTAATGGAAATTTTCCACTAACCGTGTCCTTCTCATGAGAATACTCAGGTAAAAAGCCAGATTAGAAGTTGAGATTTTAAGACTGGCGTTTTGAGTGACTCTTGGATGGCTGCTTCAAATTTCTTGGTGACAGACATGCAAATGAGGAAAGTTTCTTGCTATAAAAAAGGCAACATGCAAAATATATAATTCAAAAACTAATACATCTATAAAAAGAATATCCCTCCGTAATTAGGTGGAAGAGTTTTAACCTGATTTTCTCATAAAATGACGGAAGGAGGACAGATAGATAGATAGATAGAGATTGGGGGGTGGTATTTGAGTAATGTAATTATCTTTTTTGGTTGCATATATACATGTATATATAATATACATAAATACAGAAGTACATATATATCTAAAGTCAAGCATGTGTATTTATGTGTGTGTATGTATATTTTTTCATCCAAGAAAAAATACATATGCTTTTCAACCTAGACAGATTGTTCACATAAATTGAACATATAAGTCAAAAAAGAAGTCTTAAAAATCCTCCCAAAATATAACAATTCAATAAAATTACAAAATAAAACACAAAAAGATGGCTAACTCTTTTTTTCCCGTGGCATCACCATCATTTATCTATAAATGTTTAAAACAATAAACTCATGAGTGAAGAGGAAATTAAATAGAAATTGTAAAATATTTAGAACTTAAAGAAAATACGGAGTTTCTAATATCTATGGGAATGAAGCCAAAATAATTCTTAGCGGAAATTTTATTCTCTGAAATGCATTTACAAGGGAACAAATAGTAGATGAACTAGACTTTTAACTTAGAAAATTAGAAAAAACAAGCCAGCAAACAACAAAACAAATATATCAACACAAAATGATTAAGAAGAAGGAAACAGTAAGGATAGCAGCAGAAATTAAAGAAAAAAGTAAAAATTAAGTTGGTCAACAGCCCAGAAGCTGGAACTCTGCAAACAAATTAAAGAGATGCACTTGTGGCAAACAAGACAAAAGAAAAAGAGAAAAGTCATAAACTGCGATATGAAGTAAAAAAATAGATAGTTCTACATCAAAAGAAATTTTAAAAATTAAGGGTTTTCTAAGAATAAGATAAATTACACTAATAAATTTAAATATGTAGGTGCAATGGGCAACTTTTTAGGAAAATATACATCATCAAAATTGTTTCAAGAAGCAACAGAAAACCTGTGACCATCATGACTTTAAAAGGAATCAGAACAGTAGTTAACCTAACAATATTCAAACCCCTACCAATCTTAAAACACCACTGGGCCAAAATAGTATATTTTATTAAAATTTAAAGACCAGCGAATTCTTATGCAGGCTATTTCAGAGCATAAAAAAGAAAAAATTTCCCAATTATCTTAATGAAACCAGCATAACCATAATCCAAAGGTAACAAAAAGGGAAACAAAGCAGTACAAAACCACAGGTCAGTTATAAGGATCGGCAAAACTCAGTTATAAATGCAGGTGTGAAAATCATAAATGAGATTTTTACAAAAAAAGAATCTAACAGTGGTTTATTTGTATGTATGTATGTATGTCTGTATGTATGTATTTATAGAGACAGGGTGTTGCCCAAGCTGGAGTGCAATGGCTCAATCATAGTTCACTATAGCTTCAAACTCCCAGGGTCAAGTAATCCTCCTACCTCAGCCTCCTAAGTAGCTGGGACTACAGGTGAGTACTACTACATCTGTCTAGTTAAAACAAATTTTTGTAGAGACAGGACTTTGCTATGTTGCCCAGGTTGGTCTCCAACTCCTGGCCTCAAGCACTCCTACTGCCTTGGGTTCCCAGAGTGGCCTGTAATCCCAACACTTTGAGAAGCCAAGGCAAGAGGATTGGCTGAAAGTATTTAATAGAATTATAAAAATTATATTGAGATCATGTAAGATTTATCCTCGGAATGCAAGGATTGTTTGTTTTTTTAAGTATAAATATAATTTACCACAAAACAGATTAATGAAGAAAATCATACATTCATTCCAATAGATATTACAAAAGCATTTGATACATTATAATATCTATTAATGATAGACATTGTATGAACTTTTCTGGAATACAGGTAGCTTTCTTAATCCAAAAAGTATGTCTATTAGAAACTGTGGTAAATATTATGTAGCAATGAACTGTTAAAAGAAATCCCATTACACTCCTAGATAAAGATAAGGATGCCCACCCTTTTTTTTTTTTTTTCGAGATGAGTCTCGTTCTGTGACCCAGGCTGGAGTGCAGTGGCACCATCTCGGCTCACTGCAAGCTCCACCTCCCGGGTTCACGCCATTCTCCTGCCTCAGCCTCCCGAGTACCTGGGACTACAGGTGCCCGCCACCACGCCTGGCTAATTTTTTCTGTATTTTTGGTAGAGATGGGGTTTCACCCTGTTAGCCAGGATGGTCTCGATCTCCTGACCTCATGATTCGCCCGCCTCGGCCTCCCAAAGTCCTGGGATTACAGGCGTGAGTCACCACGCCCGGCTGAGGATGCCTACTTTTATTAATTCAACATCATACTGGAGGACCAGCCAAATACTGGAGGGCAATAAAAACTAAATGATATGTACATATTTGAGAGAAAACAATACAATTTTTTTTTTTTTTTTTGGTCATACAGTGGTGGATTCTGTGGTGTGCTACCCAGATCTCCTCCTTTCAGTCCTTTCAGGACTTGCAGCTGCTATGGAAGTTGATAGATGACTCATCAACCTTGTGATCGTAGCTCCTGACCGAAGATAACTGTTTTACTCAAGGCCACAGCCTATTCCTGAGTGTGGTTTATATGCAAAAACTGGCTAAGGTGAGAATAAAAGGCCTGTCCCTTTTCCACACGGGGATTTGATCCAGGAAGAACTTCTTAGTAACCTTCCTGCATGAAAATCTTCATCTCAGAGTCAGCTTCCTAGGAACCTTGAACTGAAACCCACAGTGTAGATTTTAGGATCTAATTTAATCCCTCCCAAATAAACCAGTAAAATGTTAAGATTAGTAAGACAGTCTATCAAAATGACCAATAGACCAATCCCAGTTCAATGCACAAAAATATTTTCCTTTAATTAGTAAAAACAAATTTAGAAGATATGATTAATATAAATCTTTCACAAAAGCAGCACTATATAACAATAAGAAATAAAACCAATAAAATACATAGGATTTTTATGAATAAATAATTAAAATTTTATTTAAAAATTTTTTTTTAGAGAGACAGGGTCTCACTCTATCACCCTGCTGGAGTACAGTGGCATGATCATAGCTCACTGCAGCCTCGACTCCTGGGCTCCAGTGATCCTGCTGTCTCAGTCTCCCAAGTAGCTGGGACTCTAGACATGTGCCACCATACCTGGCTAATGAAGAAAAAAATTTTTTTTTTAGTGACAGTGTCTCACTATGTTACTCAGGTAGGTCTCGAACTGCTGCACTCAAGTGGTTCTCCTGCCTTGGCTTCCCAAAGTGTTGGGGTTATAGGCATCAGCTACTGTGCCTGGCCTGAAAGTTTTATTAAAGGACATTGAAGACTTGGATAAGTGGAGAGAAATATTGCAGACAACCTATGTTCTGTCATGATTGGGACTAATAATTGGTCAGTTGATTGCAAAACATTTCTTAAAACATGGAAAAATTAAAGAAAAAGATAAATGTAAACTGAAAACATTTTATTGCAACTTTCAACGTATAAATTCATATTTATTCACCAATGTGTTGCTGTACAACTGTGGTCTTTTCTTTATGCGAGGCCATTGATTGCAGCTTTTCATTGACTTTTTTGTAAATCATATTCATAGAGATGTCATCTTGGATGTCCAGTTTCATTGCCTTTGAATCGAAACTAGTAGTTTCGAATGATGAAGCAATCTGAGAGAAGACTCTAGAATTTCACAATTTGCTTGCTGTAATGTTTGACCAATCTCTCACTTACATCTAATTTTAACAACTTCCCTTCATTGAGCTTTTCCAAAGCATTTAATTTTGCTTTGGTATGAACAACTCTCTTTTTCGCTTGCTATGGGTTTGCATAATATTTACTTAAATTGCATAATAATATTAATGAGTGCACATGTCATGAAAGGGTGTGTAAGCTTTCAGCTCAATTGGTGAGAACTGAAATATGTGGTTGTTCTGAGAGTGCCCTTCTAGCTGGATGCCTTTAGAAGGAAATGGGTGTCACGGTGTTTCAAGAAATTTGGTTATGGGAGTTTGACTCAATATGGTAAGGATGTTAGTTCTTCTAAAACTACCTTATAAATCTAATGTGATTGCCAGAACTTCATAAACTGGTTCTGAAATCCATATAGAAGAACTCTAAAAAGATAAAATTGGTAGAAAGCAAAGAAAGGTAAGTAGTCCTACTATATATCAAAATATGAGTTTATAGTATCTGTAAGAGTCAGGATAAGAGCACAATATCAAGAAAAGAAAATAAAGAAAACAAATCATGTGTATTCAGAAATTTGGAATTAAAAATGACATTTGAAAATTGAGAGAGATTGATATTAGCACAATTGGATCCTCATATGGAAAAAAATTCCAACGTCTTCACATTTTATGCAAAAAACCTACCCCCAGACAACAACAAATAGCTTAAAGAGCTAAATGTTATAAAACTCCAAAAAATAAAAATACAAAAATCAAAAATACAAGGAAATATTCACATTTGACCATATCATAAAAGAGAAAGAAAATTTCTATATAACAAAAGGACATCATAAGCAAAGATAAAATACAAGCAACAGACTGAGAAGACTTTTGCAACACTTATCACATACAAAAATATTTGTACCTTAAATATATAAAGAATATCTACAAACAAGTACAAAATTGGGATGACAGACATCCCAATAGAAAAAAATAGGCAAAGTCTACAATAGGCAAGACTCTACAGAAGAGGAAATACAGCTGACCGACAAAACATGAAAAGATGCTCAATTTAAGCACTAACTAGAAAACCATGAAATAAAACAAAGAATAAGACATAATTTTTACCCATTGAATAGGCAACAAACAAATATATAAATAAAATACAAAGCACAATAAGAACTGGGAAGAGGCTAGATGTGATGGCTCACACCTGTAATCCCAGCAATTTGGGAGGTCGAGACCGGTGGATCACTTGCGGTCAGGAGTTTGAGACCAGCCTGGGCAACATGGTGAAACCATGTCTCTACTAAAACTACAAAAATTAGCCAGGCATTGTGGTGCATGCTTGTAATCCCAGCTACTTGGGAGGCTACGGAGGGAGGATCACTTGAACCCAGGAGGCGAAGGCTGCAGTGTGCCACTGCACTTCAGCTGGAGCAACAGAGTGAGACCCTGTCTCAAAAAAAAAAAAAAAAAAAGAACTGGGAAGATTGTGGAGGACTAGATACTCCAATACATTGCTGATGAGAATATAGCATAGTATGCTACTTCAGAGGGCTACATAGCAGTAGTCATTAAAATTAGAAATGCATCTACCCAAGACTTCCCTTTTTTAAATATCCAGCCTACACTTGCACATGTGTGCAACTATATAGGTGAAAGGATGTTCTCTGGAATAATGGTGAAGTAAACAATCCATAAATAGTAGGATAGCTAATAATTGCACTCACAAGACATAGTATTCCACAATACTTAAAAATAATATACTGGATATTTACATAATGATACAGATAGAGCTAAAAATATATATTGTTTCATGAAAAATGTAAGTATCAACTGACACTTATAGTAGCAGTTTCTATGGATACATATAGAAAAGTTTGAAAATATTAAATAATATAGATTTAAAAGTCATAACAGAGCTACCTCTAGTGATTGAGTTGATGTTAAAGAGGAGTTTAAATTTATTGGTGGGCAGAGCAAGATGGCCGAATAGAAACAGCTCCAGTCTCCAACTCCCAGCGTGAGCGACACAGAAGACCGGTGATTTCTACATTTTCAACTGAGGTACTGGATTCATCTCACTAGGGAGTGCCAGACAATCGGTGCTGGTCAGCTGCTGCAGCCCGACCAGCGAGAGCTGAAGCAGGGCGAGGCATCGCCTCACCTGGGAAGTGCAAGGGGAAAGGGAATCCCTTTTCCTAGCCAGGAGAACTGAGACACACAACACCTGGAAAATCGGGTAACTCCCACCCCAATACCACGCTTTAAGCAAACAGGCACACCAGGAGATTATATCCCACACCTGGCCGGGAGGGTCCCTCGCCCACGGAGCCTCCTTCATTGCTAGCACAGTAGTCTGAGATCTAACCACAAGGCAGCAGCGAGGCTGGGGGAGGGGCACCCACCATTGCTGAGGCTTAAGTAGGTAAACAAAGC
>NW_012098421.1:1493799-1511477 GCF_000951045.1 Mandrillus leucophaeus | reverse complement strand
AAAAAAAATTTATTGGCTATGACTTACTAAAGAAAACTGTATTTGTGTGTTCCTTGTGTAATTAAAAATTAGTTACAAATGTATCACTGAGCATATCTAATTTCTAGTTAATTGAAGACAGGACAGATAACTCTATTTCCAACACAAGCACAGTGCCGAGCACAAACTCAATAAAGTTTGATTAAATGTATAAAGAAATGCATGGATTAATAGATGAGTGGTAACATAAACTAGTAGGTGGGTGAGCAGATACCGATATGGGGGTGTGATTTGGGTGGGGCTGGAGGAAACACCTATTTTTTTTAAAAGCCTGATAACCTTTTCGTTGATGTTCCCTTGAGAATGGTGATGGTTGGTGTATTAGTCTGCTAGCGCTGCCCTTATCCAATAATACTGAGGACCTTACAAGAGACATCAGATTCTCTCTCTCACCTCCCCCCGCCCCCTGCTCCCGCACATGCATGGAGGAAAGCCCATGTGAGGACAGAGAGAAGGCAGCTGTCAGGACAGAAAGAGAGTCCTCACCAGAATCTCACTCTGTTGGTGCCTTGATCTTGGACTTCTGGCTCCCAGAACTATGAGAAATAAACCTGTGTTGTTTAAACTACCCAGCCTGTGGCATTTTGTTATGGCAGCCCCGACTAACACAGGTAGCATAAGAAAACATTTAGGAATGGGCTTAACAAGCCCATTCATTTTTTCACTACTTAAAAATTAACGTAACTGAACCCAACGCTCCGATGTGTGCGGTGGGGAAGCCCTCCCCTGCCCTGCTCATGCCTGACTAGGTACTCACTGTAACATTTTCCCCCTCAGGAGTCCAAGACCCCAAACTTTTGGGAGAAAATGAACGAAGAAGACAGGTTTTCTTTATGGCTCCAAATTTCATGAAATGAAGTGTTGCAGGATATATCTGTCTGCAACAGAACATGTTGAGTGTTGCTTTCCATTGAGTGCTCATGCAAACAAAGGAAGGAGAGTAAAGAGATTCAAGGCAAACCCTCCTGTGTGGGGGGTTGGGAGGATCCACTCTTTTAGCAGTCCATCTTTGTATTTTTAATGTGGCCTTGTATTGGCCATGTTGGTGATTGTATGGGGACTAATGTGCCTAGCTTTGTTCATAGGAAGGATCTAAGGCAATACAAAGGAGTAAATATATGTATAGGATTATCTTTAATTTCATTTATCTTAATTGACAAATAAATCTGTATATATTTATTGTGTATTAAAAAAATTAATGTAATTGTTTCCTTTTATTTCCAGGGCACATTTGTGAGGAAACTTCACCTTGAGCAATCTGAGGACCACTGGCTTGGAAAGTATATTCTCTTTCAGAGCAGGAGGGATGAACAAGGTTTGACTCCTGCAGCCTCTAGATGGCTGCCTGAGGATCTGGGTGAGTGCAGCCTGCCTCAGCTCCCAACTGTGTCTACTTCACATTCCAGTAGAACAGGGCTGTTTGCTGTTGCCTGTTCTTCCTGATTAACCTGTCCTCATCGTGTACATCTTTGACCAGCACCATCCACTCCATTAATCTTCCTGGAGGTAGGTCCAGCTGGAATAACTTGTGAATCTCTCATTATGGAACTTCCACAGTGGTTTGTAATGATCTGTATTTATACGCATTTCCCCTATGGACTGGAAGCTTCTTGAGAACAGGACTTTTGCCTTCATTCAGCATTTTCCAAACTTTGTGTGCCTCCAAATTACCTGGGGAACTTGTTAAAACGCAGATTCCGATATGGTAAGTCTGAAGTGTGGCCTGAGACTCTGCATTTTTACCAAACCACCAAGTGATGCCGGTGTTACTGGCTCTTGGCCCATAGTTTGAGTAGTGAGGCTTTTTTGTGCTCTTAGGATCCAGAACAATATGGCTGATTGAGCTTATGTGAAGGGGAGCCATTTGCTGTTATCCCAGTGGATCTCAATTCTGGCTTCACACTAGAATGCCATGGAGAGCTTTAAGCAATTCTATTGCCTAGGTCCCACCCTGAGAGATTCTGATTTAATTAGTTTGGAATGGAGCCTGGGCATTGGTAGGTTTTAAAGCTTGAATGTACCCCTTGAATTAAGAATCACTGGTTAAGACTATTAACTCTTTGAAGATGGGGATTCTTCATGTTATTCCTGGGCCTATCACAGGACCTGGTGCACTGGGCCACTTAATGTAAGTTGAGTAAATTAACTCCTTTATCTTGGCTCAGATTCAATGTTTCTAAGATACTTTCATGTTTTCAGGGTGGGCAGAAAATTTTCTTTAAAAGGAAGGTAGTGCTGGAAGTGACACATTTATTAGGTGACAAAGTCAAGGGTGAGTGTGTCAGGGGGCCCAGAATTGGTAAATAAGCCAACCCTAGTGACATCTTACCATTCAGAGTGGGTGGTAGAGGGGCCCCACTAAGGAAGTTAGGCCTTTTAAAGTTGCTGCAAGAAAGAAACTGCTCCCAGCTTATATTCTAAGTAGTCCCTTAACTGCTCTTGGAGCAATGAGCAAATTGGAATTAAATAGTTTCTTGTTTAGTCTGCTCATGTATTTTAAAATATTTACTGTATAAGTAAGTAGGAAACCAAACTGATTGAAGCCCAGGCATCCTAGCAAAGAGGATTTTCAGGAAATCTCTACTGCCTTCAGAAGAATTTTAGTTTTCAAGTGTTGAAAAAGTTAGGACAGTCTCTGAGAGAGGCCTTAATAGTAAATAAAGAAAGACAATCGCTCAGGAAGGCTCTTGGTACTAGAAGAAGAGACAAAACAGTTATTTGAAAAGTACACTGTAGTTAAGGCTGCCTTGAGTCAAATGGCTTCTGAGAATGTCCAGTGGGTCAAGTCCAGCTAGTGTTCAGCAGCTGGAGACCGACGCGTGCTGGTAGGGAGTCTCTACCAGCTCAGGAAAACGTACAATTAAATTTCCGGCAGTTCTGTGAGCCAGTTTTTAACCACTGTGTAGTCTTAAACTCCTAGGCTCAAGGGTCATCTACCACTACAACCACATACAGCTAATTTACAAAAAAATTTTTTTTTTTCTTTTGGAGAGACGGGGGTCTTACTATGTTGCCTGGGGTGGTCAGGAATTCTTGGTCCCAAGCAATCCTTCTGCCTTGGCCTCCCAAAGCTCTAGGATTGCAGGTGTGAGCCACTGAGCCCTACCAAGAGTGTAGAGTGTTTTTACCTGTTATATAATAAATGGCCAAAAAAACTATTGCTGCAGAACTCTTCTAGGATTTGAAAATTCTAATTGAATTTAGCAAATAAGTCACTCATAGTTGATGAATGAATGAAGTTCTGGTTTGTCTTCATTGCTTCACTTTCCTCTTACTCGTTAATAACTTGTTAATAGCATTAAGGAAAATATCAATTTTCCTTACTAGGAATTTTCCTGTACTAGGTGGAAAGTACACTGATGGTTATGGACAAAAAAGTTTAACAAAAATTGATGAAAGTACTCTGTGAGACTCAATATATGGAAATCATAATAAAGAGTATCATATATTTTATTATTATTTCTAAATTATATGCTGCACATCCTTTAAATTGGAGATATTTATAATGAACTTGTGTGTATATGCACATATATATATATATATAAAATATATATACATATTTTATTTTCAGAACCACTTTTATTAAACATTTACCAGCCCAACACTGGCTAGAGGTAATCTATACTCTTTGTCAAGAAAACAGAGAAGTGACCGTGCCCAGGGGCAGCATGGCAGTGATTAAGCCATGGGTTAATCTGGGTTCAAATCAAATTCCAGGTATCTTTGAGCATGTTACTTAATCTCACTGTGCCTCAGTTTTCTCAAATCTGAAAACCCTAGTTCATATGATTTTATGAGGTTTAAATGCAATGATATAGCCTTAGAACTGTGTCTGGTAGTATATCAAACTATTATTATTAGTGGTGGAATAAAACAAAAAAAGAAGTACCCTAACTTCTGATCACAAGATTTTCTAAGTTTTGTTATTTTCCACTGAAAAAATTAAAAAAAAAATGATGCTCACAAAATTGTTGTCACAGGAAGATTGGTAAATGTGTTCTGATTAAAATGGACTGTCCATGCTGTTTTGTCTGCAAGCAAGAATGAAATAAATAGTGGGCACTAGCTTCTGCTTTACTGATATTTCTCATGAAAAATTATTATTCTTGTTTTTGCTTTGGTTGAACCATATGAAATTGCCAGTCTTCCACCATTTCTTAGAAAGGTTTATTCACATACCATACAACTTACCTATTTAACATGTACAGTTAAAAGTTTTTTAGTGTATTTACAGATACATGCAGCCATCACCACCATCAATTATAGAACATCTTTATCACTTCAGGAAGAAACCCCATATCTTCTACCTTCACCTCTGTATCCCTCTAGGCAACCACTAGTAGATCTTTCTGTCTCCAGAGATTTCCCTGTTCGTGACTTTCCTATAAGTGAAATAATATAATATATGGTCTTTTGTGACTGACGTTTTTCACCTAGCATAATGCTTTCCAGGTTCATCCATGTTGCAGAATATATCAATAATTCATTTATTTTTATGGCTGAATAATATTGCATAGTATGGATATACTCCATTTTGTTTATCTGTTCATCTATTGATGGACATTTGGGTTGTTTCCACGTTTTGGCTATTATGAATAATACTGGTTATAAACATTCGTGTACCAGTTTCTATGTGAACATATTTTCTTTTCTCTCAGATAGATACCTACTAGTGGAATTGCTGGCTTATATAATAACTTGTTTTATTGTTTGAGAAGCTACAAGACTGTTTTCCAAAATAGCCTCACCGTTTAACAGTCCCATCAGCAGTGTATGAAGGTATGAAGGTCACCAGAACGTATCTGACTTTTTGATTCTAGCCATCTTGGTGAGTATAAAGTGGTATTTCATTTTGGTTTTGATTTGCATTTTTCTGATGGCTAGTCACATTGAACATTTTTTCATGTGTGTATTGGTCATTTGTATCTCTTCTTTGGGAAAATGTCTATTCAGATTCTTTACCCATTTTTTAATCGGATTGTCTTTATATTATTGAGTTGTTAGAGTCTTTTATATATTTCAGATACAAGTTCCTTATCAGATATGTGATATGCAAATATTTTCTCTCATTTCATGGGTCATCTTTTCACTTTCTTAATGTCTTTTGAAGCACAAAAGTTTTGAATTTCGATGAAGTCCAACTTATCTATTTTTTTCTTTTGTTGCTCATGCTTTTGGTGTCATATCTTCGAATCCTTTGCCAGATCCCAGATCATGAAGGTTTACTCCTATATTTGCTTCTAAGAGCTCTGTAATTTTTGCCCTTATATTTAGGTTTTGAGTTAAATTTTTATGCAGTGTGATATGGGGGTCCAGTTTCATTCTTTTGCATGTGGCTATCAGTTGTCTGAGGATCATTTATTGAAAGGCTATCATCTCTGCATCAAATAGTCTTGACACCCTTGTCTGTAATCAGTTAACTGCAGATGTATAGGCTTATTTCTGATTTCTTAATTCTATTTGATTGATTTATATGCCTATACTTGTGCCAGTAGCATACTCTCTTACTACAATTGTTTTGTAGTAAATATTAAAATAGGAACTTCTGAGGCCTCCTACTTTATTATTCTTTTCCAGGATTGTTTTGGGTATACTTGGTCCCATGTAATTTCATATGAATTTCAGAATCAGCTAATTTGTGTAAAGAAATCAACATGATTTTGAAAGGTATTGCATTGAATCTATAGATTAGTTTGGTGAGTATTGCCATCCTAACCATGTTAGGTCTTCTGATTCATGAGCATGGGATGTTTTCACATTTATTTAGAGCTTTCTTAATTTCTTCCACAATGCTTTGTAGTTTTCAGAGTACATGTTTTATTTTTTTTTTGCTAAATTTATTCCTAAATATTGTATCATTTTGATGCTGTTTGTATGGTTATGAATTACTCATTGCAAGTGTATAGAAATACGATTTATTTTTGTGTATTGATCTAGTATCTTTCAACCTGCACAACTCATTTATTAGTTCTAATAATTTTATTGAATTCATTATAATTTTCTCTATATAAGCTCGTATCATCATCTAGTAGATACCATTTTATTTCACACCTAGGAATACAGCTAACTAGGGAAGTGAAAGTTCTCTACAAGGAGAACTACAAATCGCTGCTTAAAGAAATCAGAGATGGCACAAACAAATGGAAAACATTTCATGCTCATGGGTAGGAAGAATCAATAGTGTTAAAATGGTCATACTGCCCAAAGCACTTTATAGATTCAATGCTATGCCTACTAAACTTCATTGATAGTCTTCATAGAACTAGAAAAAACTATCTGGGGACTCATATGAAACCAAAAAAAGAGCCCAAATAGCCCAGGTAATCCTAAGCAAGAAGAACAAAACTGGAGGCATCATGCTACCCAAGTTCAAACTATACTACAGGGCTATGGTAACCAAAACAGCATGGTACTGGTATAAAAACAGACACATAGACCAACGTATGTTAGCTAAAAAATAGGACTGTACACCCACAACCATCAACAAACCTGACAAAAACAAGTACTGGGAAAATTAACTCAAGATGGATTAAAGACTTAAATGTAAAACCCAAAACCACAAAAATCCTGGAAGATAACCTAGGCAATACTACATAGGCACTAGCAAAGATTTCATAATGAAGATGCCAAAAACAAAATTGAAAAAAACCAAGATTGATAAATGGGATCTAATTAAACTAAAGAGGTGCTGCACAGCAAATGAAACTATCAACAGAGTAAACAGACAACCTACAGAATGGGAAAAAAAAAATTACGAACTATGCATCTGAGAAAGGTTTCATACCCAGCATCTATAAGAAGCTTATATAAATTTATAAGAAAACAAACGAACAACCCCATTAAAAACTGGGCAAAGAACATGAACTGAAACTTTTCAAAAGAAGACATACATTTGGCCAATAACATATGAAAATAGCTCTATATCACTGATCATTAGGGAAATGCAAATCAAAATCACAATGTGATACCATCTCACACCAGTTAGAATGGTTATTATTAAAAAGTCACAAAATAGCAGATCATGGTGAGGTTGTGGAGAAAAGGTATGCTTATACACTATTGGTGGGAATGTAAATTAGTTCAGCCATAGTGGAAGACAGTGTGGCAATTCCTCACAGACCTAAAGACAGAAATACCATTTGACCCAGCAACCCCATTACTGGGTATATACCCAAAGAAATAGAAATAATTTTATTATAAATACACATGCATGTATATGTTCACTGCAGCACTATTCACAATAGCAAAGACATGGAATTAGCCGGTAGACTGGATAAAGAAAATGTGGTATGTATACACCATGGAATACTATGCAACCATAAAAAAGAACAGGATCATGTCCCTTGCAGAAACATGGATGGAGCTGGAGGTCATTATCCTTAGCAAACTAACACAGGAATAGAAAACCAAATACCACATGTTCTCACTTATAAGTGGTAGCTAAATGATGAGAATACATGGACACCTAGAGGGGAGAAACACACACTGGGGCCTTTCAAAGGATGAAGAGTAGGAGGAGGGAGAGGATCAGGAAAAATAACTAATGGGTACGAGGCTTGATACTGGGTGATGAAATCTGTACAACAAACCCCCATGCCACAAGTTTACTTATGTAACAAGCCTGCGCTTATACTCCTGAACTTAAAATAAAAGTTTTAAAAAAAGGTACCATTTTTCTTCCTTTCCAATCTGGAAAGAAGACTTTTACTTCCTTTTCTTTTATCATTGCCCTGGCTAGAACCTCTAGTGCAATATGGAATAGAAATGGTGAGCGTGGAAGTTCTTGTCTTTCTCCTGATATTAGGAGGAAAACATCCAGTCTTTCATCATTAAATGTGATGTTAGTTGTGGGTTTTTCATAGATGTTCTTTATCAAATTGAGAAAGTTCTCGTCTTTTCCTAGTTTACTGTTTTATCATAAAAGGGTATTGGAATTTTGTCAAGTCTGTGACCATTTGGTTGCAAAAGTGGAAATTGCATATGGTTCAACCAAATAGATTAGTCTCGTGTTAATTTGATAAATATCAGCCAGTCTCCCAGAGCCTGAAAATGCCTGGGAATATAAATATTGAATGAATGCTTGAGTATGAGCCCTGAGCCTTGAATGTGATGACCACACCCACATCCTGCTTTGCTGAGGAGACTTGCTTGGGCGGTCACTTCTTCTTCCAGGCCATGCCTCTATCTCTTGCCCATTCACACGGCATCCTAGCATTAAATGAGGTCATATCCAGGAAGACGCTTTGAATATGAGGGATTAGGATTAGTCTATTTGCACTGTTCCAGGTGGTGACCAGGGCAGTAAAGCTCATTACCTCTTACATGAAGCCTTTGAGCTAGCATTTCAGAATTCAGAATTTTGGGATCTCAGCAAGTTAATATGGTAAATATATGGTATATTATATTAAAATCTCCAGTGGGTTTTGATGCATCCACCTGTAGTCAAACATATGGACATTTCTGTAGTAGAATCAATGAATGTTCCCATTAGGTTGTTCAAATAAAGACTACAAATAGCTTCACATCAGTTCACATCGGGTGTCACTACCAAATGAATTCATGTTAAGTATTGTCAACCAAATGAGTAATAAAGAAACTTGTGGGTTTGGAAAGTGAATAAGAGGCTGTGGCCTCTACTGATTGGCTAATTCAGGCAATTCTTCTTTGTTCCACACTGTGTATAGTTTTACCTGCCTGTAGCCTAGTCCCTCCTTTTACCTCTCCCATTGGGAAATTTCTGGAGGGAACAAGCAAAAAACACATTTTTTTGTTTTTCACCTTCACACCATTCAGCAGCATTTTCATCACCTTCCTACCAGACAAGGAAATGGGCTTCAGATCCTGTGAGAGTGTGAACTGGGAGTAAAATTATGTAGGATACGCTTGCCTAGCAGAGTAGAGGAGAGTACAAGGCAAACACCATATGAGTTCGCAGTTTTACCAGTAAAGATAATGATTCAGTTATGGAGGATAGCTCCTATGGTTTTGTATAACATTAATTCGGGTTTTCAGGGATGATGAAATTTATTTAGAAGCTGACTCAGGGGATAAATCTTGATTTAGCAAAGTCTCAGAGAATAGTGTTTCAAAGACAACCACCTTGCCCAGGAGTGTGCCTTTGATAAAACCGAGAAACAGCTAGTTTTGATGGATCCTTTCATTCTCTACAGGCCTTCACTAGATCCCCATACCATCCTGGGATTCTCTACCATTCTAGAACAAAATTCCCACTCACTAGTTGCTGTGGACTCAGAAAGAAAGCTAAGCAATAGTGTATTTACTCTCCAAATATGACCACTGATAATCTAACATACGTTTTCACCAAAGTACTCTTATTGTAGAGAACGTCAGAGGTATTCAAGAAGCCACACTCCTAGTGACAAATATCTTTACTGCCTCCTTTTTACCTTACACATTTGTGAGAATATTAAAATCTATACAATAAATTCTTGATTTTTAACACAAACATAAATTTTCCTCAAACATTTTCAAGAATAATTAATACACCAGGAAGATACTTTATGCTTATCTGG
Source organism: Mandrillus leucophaeus (assembly GCF_000951045.1). Taxonomy (NCBI): domain Eukaryota; kingdom Metazoa; phylum Chordata; class Mammalia; order Primates; family Cercopithecidae; genus Mandrillus; species Mandrillus leucophaeus. Next base: position 1,501,905 of record NW_012098421.1, on the reverse strand, counting down.
GGCCTTGCGTATTCGCTGTCAGCATGGCCAGGATCCAGGAGGTCACATGTACCTGTTTGAGAAACATGAAATTGATGTGTTGTCCTCTGAGCTATCCTTGAAAGAGTAGACTTCAGGTACTATATTGACAACTGTCCACCTCATCTTACAGCCCCCAACTGGATCAAGTAACCACAGATCTTGATTATAGAAGACAAGGGTTTAACAGGACACTATTAGCAATTATGTCATGTTCTAAACCTTTTGTTTTTATTTGCTTGGAAGCTGAGGCTCAGGAAAGTTGAAGGACTTCCTCAAGGTCACAGAATCAGGACTAGTTTCTAGACTTCCTAACTCCAATCCCATTTGAACTTGGGGGATAGAATAGGACTGGTATCTGATACCGGTCAGAAAGCAGATGGGTTGTGTGGATGAATCAGCTACACCTCTTTCTTTGCATATAACCCAGACAGTTCAAAGGAGTTGGAGATGCATTTGCTGTATTTTGTTTTTGCAAAGGATAAGTGTCTCTTCCCAACTTTTATGATTTGAATAATGATTTAACAATGAAGATCCTGGAAACACAAACTCTAAGGGAGGTTGGTAAACCTTTATTTATGAGATATGCTTATAAATAAAGCATCTTTATTTTCAATGCTGGGCTGCTCAGGATTAGACTAGAGTGAAGAAAACTGGATTGTATTTAGATTTTTGTGATATATTTGAAAGCTGAAAAGAAAGTATAGGAAATAAATAAATACTGGTTTTTTTTTTTTTCATTTAAGATTTTAAAAGGAATTTAAGTGCTTGTAACAAAAAGAAAAAGTTGCCTCTTGACTGTCGGTAATCTTTTCGGCAGACATGGAAAGGGGAAGCCTTTATTCCTTTGTATTTTTAGTTCCTAACAAAGGACAACTGTGCATCAACGGGGAGAACATTAACCCCCACTTGCCCTCAGATGTAACCTGTGATCACATTGTGCCAACTACACCAGTGAGCACCAACAAATATAGTTATTAATTGAGGTTTCTCAAACATCTGGACTTTTGGCACCCAGAACCAAAATAGCTAGACATTTGTTTGAATTCTGTACTTGTTTTCCAACTTTGACATTGTGTCAGAATAATAGCAGTTATAGACTACTTCCTATATGCTAGAGTCAGGCTAAATGTTTTACCTGTATTAGCTTGTTTAACCTTCACAACCATCAAATTAGTCCTAAAGTATGAATGATTCCTTTTACAGATGAGGATACTGAGGCTCAGAGAAGGAAGTGCAGAACTGATATGAGAACGCTGTCTATCTGGATATAAATCCTGAACTGAGAGTGTTTCATTTTGGCAAAATGACTACGGAAGGCAACAAATGATATAAATCCAATTTGTAGCAAGGCTACTAAAAGGAAGAGTGACTGTACAATATCTGAGTTAACAATATTACTCAGTAATATCACCATTGTTAGCCAATTTGATAATTGGGGGAAAATTTTTCCTTCTCTTGAATTCCTCTGATTGATAACATTGATGCATTCAAATTCATCTGTAATTGTGTATTCCATGTATTACCTTTTGGGTATTAAAACAACTAAAAATACTCCCATCTTTGTCAGATTAAATAATTTAAAAATAAAGAAATACCCAAAAACAAATTAAATAAATGTAAGACTCAATCCCTGGGTTAAAGATAAATATTACAGTTTTCTTTACTCGTTAGTGGCTAGAGTTTTAAGTAGGTAACCTTGAGCAAGTTACTTAATCTCTTAAGCCTCAGTTTTCTCATCTTTAAAATACAAATGATAACAAAACCTACTTTATCCTACTTTGCTAAAGGGTAGAATGAAAAAATGCATGTAAAGTGCTTAACACAGTGCCTGGCTTATAGTATGGTTTCAAAACATAGTTAATTATCTGTCATAACTTAAGCTGGTACCATGGGAGAACTGGAATTCAGAAGTACACCTGAGGTTTACTCCCACCAATGGGGTGGGGCGGGGTGGGGCGGGGTGGGGGTTGGGTAACTGAGGAGCAGAGAAACCTCATGCAACTTTCACCCTTTCTCCGTGTTTCGGTATCTTCAGTCACAGAAGTAAGCCAGCTTCACTTCCTCTGTTACTACTGCCCCCTGCTGGCTGGGGAGGGAAAGATGAGATGGCAGAACTGAAATTCACTTTGCTTTCCTTTCTCTGCTTCTCCCACTTCTCTCTGCCAGGGCTTCAGGTTTCTTTAAATATTAAAGCTGACTAACCCTAGCCTCCTATAAAAGGATGTGAGAGCATGAATATGATCACTGCCTCTTTAGTACTGTAAAATTTTATGGTTATGTAGAAATTCAATGTTTAAAAAACCCAACAACTCTATGATGAAATTTCTCTGGATAAATAATTAGTTATGCCCGGAGACACATTGTGGGGGCAGTGCATTTTTTGACTTTTCAACATAGACAGATGGTTTACGCATCTTCAGCGTTCAGAGCTTTCTGAGGAGCGTTATATAATCTCAGTGTGGTCACCAAGTGAAATAAGAAATTCCTCATTTGGCAGATGGAGCTTGCGTATCGAGTTCATAAACTTTCATACTTCTCCCAAGTCCAAAATCAGAGACAACCTGCTCCAAGTCAGTTTCCCATTTGCACTTAATTAGGGAGTGTGTTTTGGAGGTCAGTGAAAACCAGCGGAGTATGTTTTCATAATAACTTCCCTCACAATAAAATTATTTGGGAGGCAGCTATCCAACTTTTTCTGGAATGAGGGCAAGAAAAATGGGGACACGAAGTGAAGTTATTGGATACCTTATCTGGAACTGCCCAAAATGTTGACTGAGATCCAAAGAACACACAGTACCTTCTGGATCAGGGAAAAGGAGCCAAATGTTTTTATAGTCCCAACAATTTTCTTAACTACAGTTTTGCTTCATTTCTAACAACTAAGTGAAGTAGTTTTAAGGATTCCAAATACTAGAGAACAAAAGCCTTCTCAGAGTTGTAATCATGTCATACTTACAGAAATAGAGACAGTAAGTATCCTGGTTAAGGAAAATGTGAGTATGTGAATGAGCAAAAGTGGTTGGTAGTTAGGACAGGTAGCCAGACTGTCACTTACTGGCTGGATACTTTTGTGTATTTGGGTTTCACAAAGATAACATGGTAAGTCTCAAACATGTTGCACATCACTTTAGAAAGTGTGATATCACTGTAGCTGTAGGGAAGTGTATTGTGCTTGTATTAGCCTTTTTCCAAAATGTCCTAGAATAATTCTAAGTCACCAATCAAATTAGAGAGAGTAAATTTCCTTAGTAGGTTAAGAAATCGAATTCTGATAGACTAGTTCTTCTTTGTAGTTTTTAAAATAATATTTTTGCTTTTTTTTTTTCTGAGACGGAGTTTTGCTCTTGTCACCCAGGTTGGAGTGCAATGGTGCGATCTTGGCTTACTGAAACCTCTGCCTCCCAGGGTTCAAGCAATTCTCCTGCCTCAGCCTCCCGAATAGCTGGGACTACAGGCGTGGGCCCCCATGCCCGGCTAGTTTATTATTATTATTTTTTAGTAGAGATGAGGCTTCTCCATGTTGGCCAGGCTGGTCCTGGTCTCAAACTCCTGACCTCAGGTGATCCACTCATCTCGGCCTCCCACAGTGCTGGGATTACAGGGGTGAGCCACTGCGCCAGGCCTATTTTTGCTATTTCTAAATTCCATTTGGTTTTTATAACTCCCATTAATCTAGAAGGACATGGCAAGATCCATAAATTTCTGAATTGTGCTTGGTGAACTTTCATCTCAATATGAAGCCAATGGTTGCAATATGTTGAAAAGATCTTCAGCCTGATATACAGAATATGGTTAACTGTTTTGTCTTTCTCTTATACACACACACACACACACACACACACACACATACACACACACAATGACTTGAGGTAAGATTTGGTATAATTATACGGTGTATGTTCAGTGACAAATTGTTCTGAGATGAAGTCCTGAGGCTTCTAAACCAAATTTCCCTCAAAGGCAGTTCATACGTCAAGTTGTTACTCTCACCAAATGACCGAAGTGTAACCATGACCAAGGGAGCATGACCCATGCATCAGAATTAATACACTATTTCTCTTTAGTCTCTTAATTTAATAGTGATGATAACAAGGAATTTGTCATACTTTGTTTGCAATGTATGGCAGATCATTTGGATTATGGCCTTTATAAGTTACCTGTGTGTAAATCACCCTAAATTCAGTTCAGCTGGTGTTTTTCAATGGCAACAGAAGTAACTTGATTTTATATATTAATTGTATGAGGTTTTGATATTTCAGGCTGCTGTTTTAGGTCATGTACTGTGTGGTAAGCAGCTGCTAAGATGTCCCCCACTTATCCCTGCCTCCTGGTATTGATGCTGTTCTCTTCAGTATCACTGAACTTACATCTAATGAATAGAACATGACAGAAAACGATGGGATGTTCCTAATAAGTTAGATTAGAAAAAGACTGTGGCTTCTGTCTTGGAGCTCTCTCTCTGGGAGCCTTCAAGCTTTGGGAAGTATGCTGCCATATTGTATATGGCTCTATGGAGATGTCCAGATGACAAAAAACAAACAAACAAAAAACTCCACAAAACCAAAAAAAAAAAAAAAAAAAAAAACCTTATAAACCTGATCAACAGCCAGTGAGCACCTGAAGCTTGCCAAGAGTCACATGAGCAATCTTGGAAGCAGATCCTCCCCTAGTCAGGCTTTGAGATGACTGCAGCCCCAGCTCATATCATCATTGCAGCTTTGCAAGAGACCTGGAGCCCGAATGCACTCAGCTAAGTCATGCCCAGATTCTTGACTCATAGAGATTGTGAGATTGTAAATGTTTGTTATTCTAAACAGCTAACTTTGGGGCATATTTGTTACATAGCAATTGGCAACTTACAAACCTCTCTAAGTCTACAGATGGTTAAATATCACAGAGCAGCCATCTTTAAGAATAGTCAGTATAGTCAGTGATCAAATACTCTGATCCATATTCTTTGGCAGAAATTATAAGCCAGGTCTTTATCCAAAAGAAGAAATGTGACTCTGGGCAAGACGGCCTAATGGGCACAGCTCCGATCTGCAGCTCCCAGCAAGACCAACGCAGAAGGCAGGTGATTTCTGCATTTCCAAATGAGGTACCCAGTTCATCTCATTGGGACTGGTTAGACAGCGGGTGCAGCCCACAGAAGGTGAGCTGAAGTAGGGTGGCACATCGCCTCACCAGGGAAATGCAAGGGGTCAGCGAACTCCCTCCCCTAGCCAAGGGACCCCTAGTCAAGGGAAGCCCGGAGGGACTGTGCTGTGAGGAACGGTGCATTCCAGCCCAGATACTACACTTTTCCCACAGTCTTTGAAACCCACAGACCAGGAGATTCCCTAGGATGCCTACACCACCAGGGCCCTGGGTTTCAAGCACAAAACTGGGTGGCCATTTGAGCAGACACCGAGCTAGCTGCTGGAGTTTTTTTTTTTTGTTTTGTTTTGTTTTTTTTGTTTGTTTGTTTTTTTTCCATTTCAGTGGCACCTGGAACACCAGAGACAGATCTGTTCAATTCCCTGGGAAGGGGGCTGAAGCCAAGGAGCCAAGTGGTCTAGCTCAGCAGATCCCACCCCCATGGAGCCCAGCAAGCTGAGATCCGCTGGCTTGAAATTCTTGCTGCCAGCAGAGCAGTCTGAAGTCAACCTGGGATGCTCAAGCTTGATGGGTGGAGGGACATCCACCATTACGGAGACTTGAGTAGGCAGTTTTCTCCTCATAGTGTAAACAAAGCCGCCAAGAAGTTCTGACTGGGCTGAGCCCACTGCAGCACTACAAAGCCGCTGTAGCCAGACTGCCTCTCTAGATTCCTCCTCTCTGGGAAGGGCATCTCTGAAAGAAAGTCAGCAGCCCCAGTCAGGGGCTTATAGATAAAACTCCAATCTCCCTGGGTCAGAGCACCTGGGGGAAGGGGTGGCTGTGGGCGTGGCTTCTGCAGACTTAAACGTTCCTGCCTGATGGCCCTGAAAAGAGCAGCAGATCACTCAGCACAGCGCTTGAGCTCTGCTAAGGGACAGACTGTCTCCTCAAGTGGGTCCCTGACCCCCGTGCCTCCTGTTAGGGAGACACCTCGCAGCAGGGGTAGACAGACGCCTCATACAGGAGAGCTCTGACTGGCATCTGGTGGGTGCCCCTCTGGGACGAAGCTTCCAGAGGAAGATGTAGGCAGCAATCTTTGCTGTTCTACAGCCTCTGCTGGTGACACTCAGGCAAACAGGGTCTGGAGTGTACCCCCAGCAAACTCCAGCAGACCTGCAGAAGAGGGGCCTACTGTTAGAAGGAAAACTAACAAACAGAAAGCAATAGCATCAACATCAACAAAAAGGACAACCACGCAAAAACCCCATCCGAAGGTCACCAGCATCAAACACCAAAGGTAGATAAATCCAAAAAGATGAGGAAAAACCAGTGCAAAAAGGCTGAAAATTAAAAAAACCAGATCTCTTCTTCTCCTCCAAAGGATCACAACTCCTTGCCAGCAAGGAAACAAAACTGGATGGAGAATGAGTTTGACAAATTGACAGAAGTAAGCTTCAGAAGGTAGGTAATAACAAACTCCTTCAAGCTGAAGAAGCATGTTCTAATCCAATGCAAGAAAGTTAAGAACCTTGATGAAAGGTTACAGGAATTGCTAACTAGAACAACCAGTTTAGAGAAAAACATAAATGACTTGATGGAGCTGAAAAGCACAGAACAAGAATTTCATGAATCATACACAAGTATCAATAGCCAAATAGATCAAGTGAAAGAAAGGATATCAGAGATTGAAGATCAACTTAATGAAATAAAGTGTGAAGACAAGATTAGAGAAAAAAGAATAAAAAGGAACAAGCAAAACCTTCAAGAAATATGGGACTAGGTGAAAAGACCAAATCTATGTTTGACTGTTATACCTGAAAGTGACAGGGAAATGGAACCAAGTTGAAAAACACACTTCAGGATATTATCCGGGAGAACTTCCCCAACCTAGGAAGACAGGCCATCATTCAAATTCAGGAAATACAGAGAATGCCACAAAGATGCTCCCTGAGAAGAGCAACCCCAAGACACATAATAGTCAGATTCACCAAGGTTGAAATAAAGGAAAAAATGTTAAGGGCAGCCAGGGAGAAAGGTTGGGTTACCTGCAAAGGGAAGCCCATCAGACTAACAGCAGATCTCTCACCAGAAATTCTACAAGTCAGAAGAGAGTGGGGGTCAATATTCAACATTCTTAAAGAAAAGAATTTTCAACCCAGGATTTCATATCCAGTCAAGTTAAGCTTCATAAGTGAAGGAAAAATACAATCCTTTACAGACAAGCAAATGCTGAAGGATTTTGTCAGCACCAGGCCTGCCTTACAAGAGCTCCTGAAGGAAGCACTAAATATGGAAAGGAAAAACCAGTACCAGTCACTGCAAAAACATACCAAAATATAAAGACCATCAACACTATGAAGAAACTGCATCAACTAATAAGCAGAATAATCAATTAGCATCATAATGACAGAATCAAATTCACACATAACAATATTAACATTAAATGTAAATGGGCTAAATTCCCCAATTAAAAGACACAGACTGGGAAATTGGTTAAAGGGTCAAGACCCATCAGTATGCTGTATTCAGGAGACCCATTTCACGTCCAAAGACACACATAGGCTCAAAATAAAGAGATGGAGGAAGATTTATGAAGAAAATGGAAAGAAAAAAAAAAAAAAAGCAGGGGTTGCAATCCTAGTCTCTGATAAAACAGACTTTAAACCAACAAAGATCAAAAGAAACAAAGAAGGGCATTACGTAATGGTAAAGGGATCAATGCAACAAGAAGAGGTGAGTATCCTAAATATATATATTCACCCAATACAGGAGCACCCAGATTCATAAAGCAAGTTCTTAGAGATCTGCAAAGAGACTTAGACTCCCACACAATAATAGTGGGAGATGTTAACACCCCACTGTCAATATTAGACAGATCACTGAGACAGAAAATTAATAAGGATATCCAGGACTTGAACTCAGCTCTGGACCAAGCAGACCTAATAGACATCTACAGAACTCTCCACCCCAAATCAACAGAATATACATTCTTCTCAGCACCACATA
>NW_012098421.1:1489418-1490259 GCF_000951045.1 Mandrillus leucophaeus | reverse complement strand
ACACACACACACACACACACACACACACATACACACACACAATGACTTGAGGTAAGATTTGGTATAATTATACGGTGTATGTTCAGTGACAAATTGTTCTGAGATGAAGTCCTGAGGCTTCTAAACCAAATTTCCCTCAAAGGCAGTTCATACGTCAAGTTGTTACTCTCACCAAATGACCGAAGTGTAACCATGACCAAGGGAGCATGACCCATGCATCAGAATTAATACACTATTTCTCTTTAGTCTCTTAATTTAATAGTGATGATAACAAGGAATTTGTCATACTTTGTTTGCAATGTATGGCAGATCATTTGGATTATGGCCTTTATAAGTTACCTGTGTGTAAATCACCCTAAATTCAGTTCAGCTGGTGTTTTTCAATGGCAACAGAAGTAACTTGATTTTATATATTAATTGTATGAGGTTTTGATATTTCAGGCTGCTGTTTTAGGTCATGTACTGTGTGGTAAGCAGCTGCTAAGATGTCCCCCACTTATCCCTGCCTCCTGGTATTGATGCTGTTCTCTTCAGTATCACTGAACTTACATCTAATGAATAGAACATGACAGAAAACGATGGGATGTTCCTAATAAGTTAGATTAGAAAAAGACTGTGGCTTCTGTCTTGGAGCTCTCTCTCTGGGAGCCTTCAAGCTTTGGGAAGTATGCTGCCATATTGTATATGGCTCTATGGAGATGTCCAGATGACAAAAAACAAACAAACAAAAAACTCCACAAAACCAAAAAAAAAAAAAAAAAAAAAAAACCTTATAAACCTGATCAACAGCCAGTGAGCACCTGAAGCTTGCCAAGAGTCACATGAGCAATCTTGGAAGCAG
>NW_012098421.1:1487443-1489287 GCF_000951045.1 Mandrillus leucophaeus | reverse complement strand
ACCATCAGAGAATACTATAAACACCTCTATGCAAATAACCTGGAACATCTAGAAAAAGTGGATAAATTCCTGAGCACTTACACCCTCCCAAGACTAGACAAGGAAGAATTTGAGTCCCTGAATAGACCAATAACAAGTTCTGAAATTGAGATGGTAATTAATAGCCTACTGACCAAAAAAGTCCCAGGACCAGACAGATTCATAGCTGAATTCTACCAGAGACAAAAAGAGGAGATGGTACTCTTCCTTCTAAAACTATTCCAAAAAATAAAAAAAAAAAAAAAAGGAAACTCCTCCATAACTCATTTTATGAGGCCAACATCATCCTGATACCAAAACCTGGCAGAGACACAACATAAAAGGAAAATTTCAGGCCAATATCCCTGATGAACATTGATGCAAAAATCTTCAATAAAATTCTGGCAAACTGAATCCAGCAGCATATTAAAAAGCTTATCCACCACAATCAATTTGGCTTCATCCCTGGGATCCAAGGCTGGTTCAACATACAAAAATCAGTAAGTGTAATCCTTCACATAAACAGAAGCAGTGATAAAAACCACCTGATCATCTCAATAGATTCAGAAAAGGCCTTCGATAAAATTTAACACTCTGCGTGCTAAAAACTCTCAAACTACGTATTGATGGAATATATCTCATAATAATAAGAGTTATTTATGACAAACCCACAGCCAATATCATACAGAATGGGCAAAAATTGGAAGCATTCCCTTTGAAAACTGGCATAAAACAAGGATGCCCTCTCTTACCACTCCTATTCAACATAGTATTGGAAGTTCTGGCCAGGGCAATCAGGCAAGAGAAAGAAATAAAGTGTATTCAAATAGGAAGAGAAGAAGTCAAATTGTCTCTGTTTGCAGATGACATGATTATGTATTTAGAAAACCCCGTTGTCTCAGTCCAAAAACTCCTTAAGCTGATAAGCAACTTCAGCGAAGTCTCAGGATACAAAATCAATGTGCAAAAATCACAAGCATTCCTGTACACCAATAATAGACAAACAGAGAGCCAAATAATGAGTGAACTCCCATTTACAATTGCTACAAAGGGAATGAAATACCTAGGAATACAACTTACATGGCATGTGAAGGACCTCTTCAAGGAGAACTACAAATCACTGCTCAGAGAAATAAGCGAGGACACAAACAAATGGAAAAACATTCCATGCTCATGGATAGGAAGAATCAATATCATGAAAATGGCCAAACTGCCCAAAGTAATTTAGAGATTCAATGCCATCCCCATCAAGCTACCATTGACTTTCTTCACAGAATTAGAAAAATAAATAAATAAATAAAACTACTTCAAATTTCATATGGAATCAAAAAAGGGCCTGTATAGCCAAGACAATCATAAGCAAAAAGAGCAAAGCTGGAAGCATCATGCTACCTGACTTCAAACTATACTACAAGGCTACAGTAATCAAAACAGGATGGTACTGGTACCAAAACAGATATATAGACCAATGAAACAGAACAGAGGACTCATAAATAACACCACACATTTGCAGCCATCTGATCTTTGACAAACCTGACAAAAACAAACAATGGGGAAAGGATTCCCTATTTAATAAATGGTGTTGGAAAAACTGGCTAGTCACATGCACAAAACTGAAACTAGACCCCTTCCTTACACCTTATACAAAAATTAACTCAAGATGGATTAAAGGTTTAAACGTAAGACCTAAAACCATAAAACTCCTGGAAGAAAACCTAGGCAATACCACTCAGGATATAGGCATAGGCAAAGACTTCATGTCTAAAACACCAAATGCAATTGCAATAAAAGCCAAAATGGACTAATGGTCTAATCAAACTAAAGAG
>NW_012098421.1:1466701-1486988 GCF_000951045.1 Mandrillus leucophaeus | reverse complement strand
ATAAAGACACATGCACATGTATGTTTATTGCAGCACTATTCACAATAGCAAAGACTTGGAACCAACCCAAATGCCCATCAATAGTAGACTGGATAAAGAAAATGTGGCACATAGACAACATGGAATATTATGCAGCTATAAAAAAGAATGAGTTCATGTCCTTTGCAGGGATATGGATTAAGCTGGAAACCATCATTCTCAGCAAACTAACACAGGAACAGGAAACCAAACACGGCATGTTCTCACTCATAAGTGGGAGCTGAACAATGAGAACATATGGGTACAGGGAGGGGAACATCACATACTGGGGGCAAGCAGAGGGATAGCATTAGGAGAAATACCTAATGTGGATGACGGGTTGACAGCTGCGGCAAACCACTGTGACACACATATACCTATGTAACAAACCTGTACATTCTGCACATGTATCCCAGAACTTAAAGTATAAGGAAGAAGAAGAAGAAAGAGAAGGAAAAGGAGAAGGAGAAGGAAAAGGAGAAATAATATTAATAATGCTGGGGCATTAATATTATTAATATTATATATTAATATTATATAATCAGGTTTAAGACCTGATAAACATTTTGTGCATATGTAACAACATACCGGATTTTACATAAGATTTAAGTCATCCTCAAAATCCTATAATGAAAAGGAAAATGACTGAATGGAAGGAAAACTATATTTGGAGTTTTTTTTTATTGACTTCAGATGATTTTTCCAAAATTATATTTGTTAGAGTATTTGCAAAATACATTTTCTATAAAGTCAAGACAGATTGTCTTTCTTTGATCACTTTAATTATATAATGAATCAGTGAGAAGGGAAACGGGACTTGTGATTTTGTCTATTCATCTCTCTAAATGACACAAATGCATCAAAGTACTAATAGCTTAGCCTTAAATAGTTTGTTGTGGAATAGAATAACCCCGGGAGTTATTTCCAAAGCAATTTTTTTTTCTTTAGAAAATTTAACAATAAATGTCTCAAGGTCAGAAGGATGCAGTGGATCAGTGCTTAGAGCCCACAAAGATTGTCGCAGCCATGTTAAAACAATATTGTTAGTCTTCCCCCTCATTTCCTCAGAGGTGCACAATACTTTTCCCTCCCCACCCTGTGGCTCTCTGTCTAAAATTGTTTTGGACCTTTAGGGTCTTTCTATATTAAGACTGAAGGAAACTGGAACCGTTACTTGTTCTTTCTTATGAGCACTTTTCCTGGATGTGATAAACTGAGAGCGGCTTCCCATGAGGCTGTGAGCTTGTCAATCCCAGAGGCTTTATCTCACAAGAGCAAACTACCTTCTTGTCTCCTGACTCCTTTCCCAGTATCTTCATACCTCTTTAATGTCCCTCCACACTTACGGACTTTCCCTCTACCTTCACAATTTACCGAAAAGCAACATGGGGCAAGGAGAAGAAAGGGAAAACAGAAACAATAGAACACCAATCAGAAGTTTCTCACCTGCTCTGAAATGGTGAGGCAGCTTTGTCAGCCATGCACACTTGGATCACCTCTTTTAGGTAATTGCTTTCTTGGAGGTTTGCTGGGTTGTAGAATTTCTTCCCTTGAGTCCTACAACCTTCTGAAGTCCACAAAGCTATGTCAAGAGGCTTAATTAACAGAACATATTATGTGTCACACATATCAACATTTAATGAGAAGAGTAAATGTGGCCAATAAGATTTCTGAGAAAACCCTATATTGCCACCACCTATTTTCTGTCCCCGTAGAGAAAATGAAAGGTGTCTTTCTTATTTCACTTTCCTCTGGAATTATGCTGGCCCTGTCATTTTCTCCAGTGATTACTTTTTGCAAATCTGTAAGACAAACTATTATTGTGGAGGGTTTATTTGCCTTTTCTTCAATCCACAGTGCTGTTAATATCCTTTTCTTGATTTTTCTGAGGGTTGAGGAGGACATGGTTTACTGCTGGAGGCTTTATTTTTTCCTCTTCTCTGTATTCTTTCTCCCATGCAAAAGTCATTTTCCATGTCTACTATGTTTCTCCAGAGGCCTCTCGAGTTGAGTCTTCTACTGACTGTCTGTAGTACAGCCTTGTAATAGAGTTTTATTATAAATTGAAATTAAAGTTGTCCCAAGTGTAACTCGAATTTCATCTCTCCCCATGCCAAGCCCTATTACCTCTCCAGTGTCGACAGAGAACCTTTCCTTCTTTCAGGTTGTGTAAAATTTAAAATCACACCTTCCAGACATAAGAGTGTGTCTTATGTCTTATGACAGTGTGTACAGTGACAAGAAAATGAGGGGATGGAAAGGTTCATTTTTCTTATTTCCCTGCCTGCTCCCTCCTGCTTTCTACCTCCCAGGAGGAACAGTTGTGTTCACTTTGTGCAGTCCTTTAAGATCTCTCTGCGGCAACAGTAGCAGGTTGGCTAATGGCTCAAAGAAACTGCTATGCTTCAGTCATCAGATCTATCTCACTCTGTTCTCTTCTGTGAAACAAAAGGCGTGCCACCTCCTAGCATACTTTAAGTTTGCCTGATGGATAGTTTGCTTTGAAATAAAATATTATTAACAGATGACTTATAAAATTGTCTTTGCAGATCTGTAATGGAAAACAACTGTTATTTAAAAACTGAGCCAAAGATGAAACTTTTTATTATTTTATATACATATATATATTCAATATAGCATACTTGATGCTAGTTATCAAATATTAAATGACTTTGTGCTTCTTTATCCTACTTTAAACAAGTTCTGTGACGTTGACCAAGTCTGTTATGCTCTCTGGGCATCAGTTTCTGCATCTGTCAGATGTGAAAAGTTGAAAAATAATTCTATTCCTTCTCTCATAGTTCCCCATTCTCTGCTTCTGTGAGTCTCATTCACAGAAGAGTCTCATTCATGCATGATATGGGCAATCAAAATCCACACATGACCTCCAGTCCTCTAGTTAGCCAATAGATTTGATCTTCTCTTAAAACACTTTAACTTGATTGACTAAAAATAAACCAAATAGACTATTCGAACACATTCTTTGCACCTTGCTCTGCTGACCTCATAGAATTTTTATGAGCAATTAAAGGATCAAGAAGAGAGGAGAAGAAGCAGGAGAATCAAAGGCCTTAGTCCGCTCACAAGCTGGGTAGTCATTCCTGAATATTGAGTAAGTTGTCCTTTAGTCCTCAGTAGCCTATGTACAGCTTCATCTCCTGTAGTACCACTGGAAATTCTGGATTTCCTTTGTAGAGTGGTTTTTAGTCTTCGTAAGCTCTAAAGCTCAATGAGGTGATTGCTCTCCTCTGTGAAGATAAAGGCAGATAAACGTCATCTGTAGGAGCCACCCACCTAGTTATGCTTCTGAGAATGGCACTAACGTGAATGGCGCCATGCGTCCCCACACCCTGTATTCTGGTAGGAATGCATGCATTCATTTGAGTAAAGATTGGGTGACAGTGTCCCAGGAGGAGTTGTCACATCTGTGGTTATGGAGCTATTTTCATTTATTTGTTTATTCTAAAGTGAATGCATTGTTTGTGAATTAAATAGTATTTTAGGCTGGGTGTGGCAGCTCACACCTGTAATCCTGACACTTTGGGAGGCCAAGGCAGGTGGATCACCTGAAGTCAGGAGTTTGAGACCAGCCTGGCCAACCTGGTGAAGCCCCAACTCTAATTAAAAAAAAAAAAAAAAAAAAATATATATATATATATATATATATATATATATATGTATATATATGTGTGTGTGTGTGTGTGTGTGTATATATATATAGAAATTAGCTGGGCGTGGTGGTGGGCACCTGTAATCCCAGCTACTTGAGAGGCTGAGTCAGCAGGAGAGTTGTTTGAGCCCAGGAGGTGGAGGTTGTAGTGAGCCAAGGTCACGCCACTGCACTCTAGCCTGGGTGATGGAGCAAGACTCTGTCTAAAAACAAAACAAAATGTATTTTAGTGTCTTGATCTAAATTAAGTCAACACTTAATTTACTTACTTGATTTAAGTAAATTGAGCCAACATACACTTGTTTATTACCTGCCCGATTGACCTATTGACCATGAGAATGAAATTTTACTAGTGTATAAAAAATTATGAAAGTTTGTTTACATTAATATCCAGCCTTCAGGGTGAACCACACTAAAGTTCTCCCTGATTGGGAAAAGTCATATATATTTTTCTTTATCAGAATCTTACTTTTCTTATTTCAGAATCTTCAAGAGAAGTAGTATTCACTGTCCATGACCACGACCACTCTGGAGAATATTTAGTAGATATTTTTCTGGCACATTTTTGTCAAAATAATTTTTTTTTAAGCCAAAGAAGCCTAAGAATTATCTTAATATCAGCATCTTCAAATGGAAAATGTTTCAAGAAAGCTTCTCATCATCGGCCTGCTTTCATGTCTATTTTCATGTGAATTGTTGATGGGAAAATAGAATTTCATCACAACAGTTGGTGGAGACATTCCTAAGAACACAGAGTTAGTGCATGCAGTTACCTGGGGAGGGGAGAGGGCTTGCAGAACTTTCTAGCAGCCCAGGCTTACAAAGATTTGCTACGTCCACCCATCCAACTTATGAAGTCCTTTACACCATGGCAAGGTCTTTTTGGAGTCACAACTTATTTCTTGGGTCCCCTTGGGTTTTTCAGACCACCACTTATTAGTTACATGATCATTAAAAAGTAAATCCACCTCTCTGACATCAATTCTTAGTTTGAGAAATAGAATAGTAATTCTGACCCAACCTACCTCAAAGGCCCATTACAAGGTCAAAAATGATGTATGTGACGAGCTTTTGAAAAGTAAAATTTATGAAGCGAACGCAAAGTAGTGAATTGTGGTGATATCAATATTTTGATACAGAATTAACTTGGTTTAGTAATTTAAAGAGGATGGCATCTATATCTTTTTATAATCAGGAGCTTTTGATACCTTTTTCCTAAACTGCAAAAATTCACAGAACCTTGGTTAGCTTCTCTGTGCCCCAGTCCTTCAATAAGTTGACATCACAACAGAGGTTAAAATAAGGCAAACTGACAGTGGCCTAGAGATATGTGTTTGTGTGTGTCTTTGTGTGTGTATTTAAGAAGATGTACGTGTGCCTTTGACCTAGCAACTACCTGTGTTCATACAATTAAAAAATAAATAATGACTCATTAAGCAAACAAGTTCTAGAAAAAAAAATACTCATTTAATACAATCACAGTGACTTCCTCACTGTTTCCACTTCATTCCTGCTTATATGAGTAAAAACAACATGCTAAATGGAGACTTTCAGGACCCCATGGGACCAATTAATGCCACGTGACTTCCTCCCTGCCTTCCATGAAAATAACTATATTATAATGGTCTGTGATATTAATATCAGCTTTGGAAAAGTCAGGCAGTGACTCCATAGGGAAGGAAGTGGCCTGCGCAAGAACTGTGGAATGTGCAGTATTTGACAGACTAGAGGCCACATCTTTTTATAAGCTACATCACAGAGTTAAACGAGATGGGGGCACCAACTGGGCTAGTGGGTTAATTCAGGTTAAAAGGCCACCAGGGTAGTCTATCTCTGATCTTGAACTCCAAGAAAATGTGGCTATTGGGGAAGTTTTGGAAATTAAAGTTCTCAGAAATAAAGCCATTTCCAAAGCATTATTTTCCTCTGAATTTCTCCAGATTTTTGCCCACCACAGAGGCAGGATGTATTTTGACAACCTCTGTTTGTATTGGAGGGTAGACCTGGGATGAGGAGTGGTGGGTACACCTCCCAAGTGTGTTGGCAGCTTGATGGGGTTTTCCAGTGACAGTGGAACACAGGACAGAACCAAAGGGAATATGAGCCACAACGCTGGTAGTCAGTCCAGGCTTCCTTCAAATGCAGTTGTAGGAATCCCAGGCCTATGCCCCACCCGGGCCCCATCCTAATCCCACTCCCCACAGGATCCTGGAGAGATTCAGTGTTCTCCCTGTGGCTAGGCAAATTCTCTCTAGCACATGGCAATGAGCCCGTCAATTTTCTTGGTTGTAAATTGCTGTAGTGCATTAACTCCACTCAAGGGTGGTCCCAAAGCACAATTGAGGATATTAAGTTCTCCTGGGAGCAGATGTTTAGTGGTATATCTAATTATCCAGGAGAGACTGCCTAAGGCAATGATCTAGATCCAATTCCTGGACAGTGGCTGATGGTTTGGCCAGACAGTCAGAGGTTTGGAAGGAATAATATTGGAGAATTGGTGATGGGGAAGATAAGGGAAGAATGAAACCAGTGTATAAGAATATTTGTGCTTCATCCGCATGATCCCCCAAAGGTTCCCACTGTGGGGAAAACTTTAAGTAATTAAGAAGAAAAAAATGGCTTTTTGTTGTTGTTCTTAGAGATGTCCATCAGAATCTTTCCCTGGTGCTAGACCAATGGACTGCAGAGCAGCCATGGTGGCAGGGATGAAGGCTGTGCAGGAGCCTAATGACAAGGACTTCCTCTCATCATGGTGACCTGCCTAGTGACTCAGTTGAATTCCCCATTGATCAGGAGTAGCAGTCAGATCTGAGAACCAGGATGACACCGTATCAAAGACTACCAGTCAATTACCTAGTAGAAGCTGATGATATTGAACCCTTTCATTGTGGTAGGGGCAGAAATTACCCTCACTGAAACAGATACCTATTCTACACGTGAGTTTACCATCACTGCTCTACTGTGCTTCCACTAACACTTTCCTCATGTCTAACAGCTCAAATTCATAAACATCACAATGGAATTCCCATTCTACATTATTATGTTTTATAACCATATTATTTTCTTCACATTTATTTTCCAAATTCTTGAAATAAAATTGAAGGTGACTCATAATATAAGGGTAATGCCATTCAAATAAACTTTTGAAATAAATTAAACAAGCTGAGCCATAATAAAATTAAAAGGTGTAAGTAGATCCTTTATGAGTAAGGAACTTACTTTACTGAGAAAGAAATAAGACAATGGGCTAATTGCCATAGAATTGACTGATCTAGCCACGTGTCCTACTACCCAGAAGCAAATGACCTTATAGAAAAGCAGAATGGTCTATAGAAGTCTTAGATATGGTACCAGCTGGCTGTCAACTGGTAGATAACATCTTGCACATTTAGGTGCTGTTCTTTAGGATAGAGCATTTACTTTGATTTAACTGTGAATAAATGGCACTCTTTCTTCCTATTCTGGGATACACAGATTGAGAAGCCTTGGGGAAGAAATATAAGGCCACCAGTCAAAATTAGATCTAATTATCCACTATTAAAATTTTGCATCCTGATCCAGGTGCGGTGGCTCACGCCTGTAATCCCAGCACTTTGAGAGGGCGAGGTGGGAGGATCACCTGAGACCTGGAGTTCAAGACCAGCCTGGCCAACATGGTGAAACCCCGTCTCTGCCAAAAATACAAAAATTTGCTGGGCATGGTTGCAGGCACCTGTAATCCCAGCTACTCGGGAGGCTGAGGCAGGAGAATTGCTTGAACCCGGGAGATGGAGGTTGCAGTTAGCTGAGATCGTGCCACTGCACTCCAGCCTGGGCAACAAGAGTGAGACTCTGTCTCAAAAAAAAAAAAAAAAAAAAAAATTTGCATTCTGTCCCAGGGCTCCTTTGGTTATTTTAGTGTCCAAAGGAGAATTGCTTCCACTGAGTGATATTATAATACTTCTATAAAACTGGACGCTGGAATAACCACTTGGACATTCAAAGGTTCTCATGCTGCTGGAAAATAATAGAAGCAGGAAGTTGGATTTTTGTTGGGTTGACTGATCCTGACTACTAAAAAGAAGGACAGGAAGGACCACAGTACATCACTTGTACTATTATTTTGAGTGGTAAATGTGAACAAAAGACTATTGCAAGTTTATACAAGCAGGAACAGCAAGTGCTCAGATTTCTAAAGGCTGAATATTTAGTTTAGGTTGCCCTACTGTGTGCTAACTAGCTCAGGCAGAGAGAACATGGAGTGGCATAAGACAAAAGCTGAAAATACTAGCTATGGTCATATGTCTAACTGCAGAAATGGCTGTTGTGTATAGAACGTGTTGGTGGTGGCTATACTTACTATTGAGTTTTCAGTTTTAGAAATTAAAGATGAGATTGTATCAGAAAGAATGGGCAATGGCCAGAGAATTTGGGCTGAAACTCAATGGAGTGAAAAAGAACTTCATATTTTCTCTGTTTGAGGAAAGAGTGAGGGTGTTTTTGGTTGCATGAGACAGGCTACCTATACAGTGTAGAAATATTTTTGGAAGTGCAAGTTTAGGAGAAAGTATTTATGAGGATGTAAAGCAGTCAAAGGGATAGATTATAATAGGCCTGACTATCTTTAGAATCTGAATATTCTTATTTGGGAAGAATCCCCGAACAGGTGAGTTAGCAGGACCCTATTTTCCACTAGGAAGATAACGAAGGCAGGTATTTCCTTTTCCTTCCTCCTGACCTCAGTGTGTTCACATGGCCCACCCCTGGTCAGTCGTATTCAGGATCTCACCCAGGACTTTGCAACGTGAGAGAGTGATGTAAAGCCCGAGGGGCAGGTGAAGAGCTGTTTATGATAGCAAAGGCAGCACTGCTGAGAGTCCTGAAGTGGGGTTCACTAGCGTCCAGGGTGGCTGTGGTGACAGGGAAAGCAAAAACACGTGTCCAGAGCTCGTGGCATTTTTTTTTTTTTCCCCCAAGACGGGGTCTCGCTCTGTCCTTTAGGCTGGAGTGCAGTGGCACGATCTTGGCTCACTGCAAGCTCCGCCTCCCCGGTTCATGCCATTCTCCTGCCTCCGCCTCCCAAGTAGCTGGGACTACAGGCGCCCGCCACCACACCCAGCTGATTTCTTGTATTTTTAGTTGAGACAGGATTTCGCCATGTTAACCAGGATGATCTCAATCTCTTGACCTCGTGATCTGCCTGCTTCGGCCTCCCAAAGTGCTGGGATTACAGGTGTGAGCCACGGCGCACGGCCCAGAGCTGGTGACATTTTAACCAGACTGTTTCAGTGCTGTGATCTCAACTGTTTTGGATTGCCTGACCTTCCTCGATTCCTATCCACTTTATGAATTGGCATCTTCAGTTTTCATGTTGATTTGAGAGCCATCCAATATACCTTCCATAAATACTTTTCCTGGTAACCATGGCCAGAGTCAATTCTCATTATTTGTGCAATGATGCAAAGGCTCAAGATGCCCTTTATTCCACTTGGAGAGTCTAAATGCAGCCTTTTTCTCACGAAATTGGAAGATATCATGGTCACTTTGGGGTTGGTTATTGCCTTAGTAAACACTCCCATTTTCGCCAAAGGCTTGAGTACCTGACTTTCCATGTAGTGACTGTCTATCCTCCCTCTTTCTTTCAGTATAAAAGGACCTGTCTCTCTGAGAACATGGCATTTTCTTTTTCTTAAGACATGTTTAGGAGACAATATGAAGAAATCATCGCTATGAAGCCAGCAGAATTGTACTTGAAGTAATCTCATCTATTGTTTGGGGACTGATTAGATGCCCTCTGACTACCTTGATTCAAGGTAAGTTCTTTTTCCATCCAGTTAAAGATATGCTAACTTGCCTTCCACTTTTATAATGTAAAGTTTACTTCCTGCAGTTGTCAATTAATGCCAATATATTCTGACCCTCTTCTTCCCATATAACCCCTTGGAACATTAAATATTTGATCTCTTTGGTGTTCCTTACCCTAACACATTTAAACTCTCCCCAGTAAAAACACAGGGAATTTGGGAGCCTTAGCCATAGACACATAGTTTTATATAGACAGAAATTCACTCAGTAATACAATTTACGTTAGACCTCTTGAACTAAAAGGGCCCATTGAGAGTAAAGAAAACACAAAATCTTTTTAATGGAAAATGGAAAATTCATGTAAAATTTTCATTCAACAAATGAATACATCCCATGTAATCAACACCTCTGTTAAGATAAAATACATTTTCATCACCAGAAATGTTTTAAATTTGTTGAGCAGCTATTCTGCACCAGGCATTACCCTAGTCTCTGGAGATTTATATATGAACAAAATAAAATACCTTTTGTGAAATATTAATTATAAACAGATAATTAATCTATGTCCAAAGGTGATAATTATTATCAAGAGAAACAGAGCAGGGTAAAGGCTTTGGGGGAGTGCCAGAAACATGCTTGGATATTCAAAAAATTAAGCAAGAGCCATTGTAACTGCAGAGTGAACAACAGTGAGAAGATGAGGTTCAGTGGGGAAGCAGAATGTGTAGGGCCTTGAGACTATTGTAAGAAGTTAGGCTTTGGCTTTGAGATGGAAAGACATTTGAGGATTTGGAACCAAAGGATAATATTATCTGACTTACTTTTTCTCAAGGCAAGTACAGTTTTAAAAAATTTAGATAAAATTTGCATACAATAAAACTACAGATTATTAAGCACACTTTCAGGTAAATCTATCAAATGCATACATCCCATGGAGTCAACCTCTCTTAAAATAACATATATTTTCATTACTCCAGAAATGTTTCAATTTCCCTTGCCAGTCAATTCCTGCTCCCAAGCAACTGCCATTCTGATTTGTGTCATAACAAATTAGTTATATTTGTTCTAGAATTTCATTTAAATAGAATCATATGATATCTACTCTCATATGGCTGGCTTCTTCCACTCACAAAATGTTTTTGACAGTTGTTTATGTTGTTGTATAAACCAGTAGTTATTCATTTTATTACTGAATAATATCGTATTCTATGACTCTACCACAAGTTATTCCTCCATCACATTGATGATAGTTATTTGGATTATTCTGTTTGTTTTGTTTATTTTTGCCATTATTAATAAAGTTTCTATGAACACTGTTCTCATGGCTTTCTTGGAGGTATGTTTTTACTTCTCTTTGGTAAATACTTAGAACTGCAATTTATGGGTCCTAGGGTAAATATAACTTTAACCTGTAAGAAACTGTCAAGCAGTTTTTCAAAGAGGTTATACAATGCTTCCATCATTGATGTAGTAGAGTCCTGGTTCTCCACATGCTCCAGAACATTTGGTGTTGTCAGCCTTTTGAATTTTAGTCATATCACTTACTTCTATAAATATTATAAAATTCACCACATAATGCTATTAGTTTGGCTTTAAATTGTCAGTTTCTTTTAAGGAAATTGTACAAGGGAACTAAATATAATATTTTATAGTAACCTACATAGTTATTATTTCTGCTGTTCTGTTTTTCTTCTTATGGATTCTAATTGCTATCTGCTAACATTTGTCTTCTCTCTGAAGAAAATCCTTTGGGACTTCTTGCAATAAATTCTTTGAATTTTTGCTTATTTAAGGATGTCATTAATTCACTCTATTTTAATTGATTATGGAATTTGGTGTTGATAGTGAGATCTTTTTTCCTTTTGTTATTTCAAAGATGACATTCCACTATCTTTTCTCTGACATTGTTTCTGATAAAAAAATCAGCTGTCAGTTGTATCACTCTTCCTCTGTATATAAAGCATCTTTCTATTGCCTGCTTTCAGGATTTTTCTCTACCTCCTTGGTTTTCAGCATCTTGATGCTGTTTTCTTTGTGTTTTGTCTGCTTGGGATTTACTGGGCTTTTTGATCTGTGAATTGACATTTTTGAAAAAAAATCTGGGAAATTGTAAGTTTTTCCTTGCCCTTCTGAAGCTCCAAATACATGAATATGAGCTAGTTTTAACTGCTCCATAAGTACCTAAGTCTCTATTTAATTTTCTTCAATTGTTATTTTTCTGATAGCCTGTCATTTCTAAGTCTACTATTTTCCTGCCATTTCCATCATCCATTGAATTTTATTTGAATTATTATTCCAGTTTATTCATTTTTATTTGATTATTTTGTAGTTTCATTTCTTTGTTGACATCCTCTATATATTCACTCATTAATGCCATAGCTCATTTAATACTTTGAACATGTTCCTTTATTTCCTTGACAATATTGATAGCTATTTGAAGTCTTCGTCTAACATATCCAACACCTGGGCTCTCCTGGGGTGAATATCCATTGCTTGCTTTTGTTCTTGCTTGTGGGTCACACTTTTTCTTCTTTGAATATCTCAATATTTCTATTGTGTGCTCAACTTAGTAAATGCTACCTGAAGAGTGCTGAGTTTTGTTTTAAAGGAAGTTCAATGACTAGTAGTTTACATTGCACTCATATAGGCTTGGTTTTATGTTTTATTATGATGGCAGATTTATAGAAAGCTCAGAGCATTTCCCAAGATCCTTTAACTTGGCAGTGAGGGAAAGCAATCGCCAATTCTGTTTCCTTTAAGGCTTTTGTCTAGGCTTAGTTTTAAGCATCTTTAGGGCAGGTATAGAACAGAAATTCTCTAAAGTGTGGTTCTAACTTTAGAGGCTTGGCCTCACTGTCATCTCAGACAGTTTCCTGATATTAATGAATTGTTAATAGAGCTTCTCCACTCTGGCTGTAGAGAGTCCCACTCCAACACCCCCAAGTACTGCTCATTTTTCTATCTCTGTTTCACTCTCAAAACTTTAGCGGCCACTCTCTTGATGGCCTCAGCTAGTCTTTCCTGATGCATGTTTAGCCTGGCCATCAACCAAGGACTCACAGTTTCCCTCACTTGGGCACTTGAACAGTTCACCTTTTTCTGATGACCTATTCTTTAGATTCCTGAGGCTTTATTATCCTGGACTCGAATATCTGCTTAGTTAACTCAGTGGGACTATTCCACTCTACTTGGATTCCAGCTCAATGCATTATGATTGTGAACTTGTCCCTGGCACAATTGTGTGGCTTGCCACATGCGCTTCCTTTTTCCTGTAGAAATCAGTGTTTCACTGCTCATCCAATGCCTGATAACTATTCCCCCATATATTTTTCCAGTCTTATGGTTGTTTATAAGGACCAGTTACTTTGTTATAGCCAGAAAGAAAGAAATTTTCTTTTTTAAAATTGACAAAAAAAAATTGCATATGTTTATGTTGTACAAGATGATGTTTTGATACATGATTACATTGTGAAATGGCTAATCAAGTATTAATATATGCATTAGTCACATACTTATATTTTTTTGTGGTAAGAAAACAAAATCTACTCTCTAAGCAATCTTCAGGTGTGCAACGTATTGTTTTTAACTATAGTCATCATGTTGTGTAATAGATCTTTTGAACTTATTCCTTCTGTCTAACTGAAATTTTGTATCCTTTGACCAACATGTCCCCAATCCTTCCTCCCCCCAGTCTCTGGTAACCACCATTCTACTATCTGTCCTATGAGTTTGACTTTCTTAAACTCCACATGTAAGTGAGATCATATGGTATTTTTCTGTTTGGCTTATTTCATTTAACATACTGTCTCCAGGTTCATTCATGTTGTCAGAAATGATGGATTTCTATTTTCAACGCTGAATAGTGCTCCATCGTGTATATATACCACCTTTTCTTGATTCATTTATCCAGTTTTGGACACTTAGGTTGATTCCATATCTTGGCTATTGTGAATAATGCTGCTATGAGCATGGGGATGCAGATATCTCTTTCATGTACTGATTTCATTTTCTTTGGAATATATACCCAAAAGAAAGTGGAATTGCTGGATTATTTGGCATTTCTATTTTTAATTTTTTTGAAGAACTTCTACACTGTTTTCCATAACGGCTGTACAGAGGAATGTTCTTTTTAAGTATTTTTCTCCACTCCTCCTCCATGGTTTTAATACATTTGGTCTATGGGCCACACTGCCTTAGATACTATTCTGAGCCTGGATAATTAGCCTCTCATTTTTCTATAGGAAATTTTATTTTTAGGAACTATAGCTCTTTGTTACTGGAGTTTCTGGAGTTTCATCAGGATCATCCTTACCTACCCCAAATCATCTCACAAGCTACAAATCCTGGTTCAAGTTGTAGGTTTCTTTTCTTTTTTCTTTTTTGTTCTTTCTTTTCTTTTTCTTTTTATTTGAGATGAAGTTTCACTCTTATTGTCCAGGCTGGAGTGCAGTGGTGTGATCTTGGCTCACCACAACCTCCGCCTCCCGAATTCAAGAGATTCTCCTGCTTCAGCTTCCCAAGTAGCTGGGATTACAAGCATGTGCCACCATGCGCCACCACACTCGGCGAATCTTGTATTTTTAATAGAGGCGGGGTTTCTCCATGTTGGTCAGGCTGGTCTCGAACTCCCAACCTCAGGTGATCCGCCTGCCTTGGCCTTCCAAAGTGCTGGGATTACAGGAATGAGCCACCGTGCCCAGTCTCCAAGCTGTAGGTTTCTTATCCCTTTCCTCTCAGAAATTCCCAGGCATTGAATGCAAAATGATCCACCTTCTCTACCTTCCCTCTGTCCACCATTATGTATAGCAAATGAGCAATATACAAACAACAAAAGGTTCTATCAAATACTGATTCCAGGGTAATGGGTGCTTAGTTGCCCTATATTAGCATTGTCCAAGTGACTATTCTCTAACTTAAGCAAAGCAAAGCAAAACAAATGTATTCCACTACATTTTGCTAAAGCCTCAGTGACTCTGAATTGTCAAGGGACATACCCTAACTAACATGGCTGGCCAGGGACAGATCTGGCTATGATCCTGGTTGTTTGACTCCCAGAGGATGCTTTTCCCGTGAATACCCTTCACAACAAACTTTCAGATTGACCAGTCCCTTAGCGTTCAATGAGACTGGGAAGAGAACCTGGAAGTTATAATCTGGTTGTAGTGATGATGGGGATTTACATGTATATGTGTGGTGTATACGTGTGGCAGTGGGCAAGAGGTAGTTGTAGGTGGCATAGGAAAAAAAGTTATAAAGCTGAGGCTGCTGCTCTTGGTAGACAGGAACTAGAAAGAGTTCTAAGTCCCTGTGATGGTTAATATTGAGTGTCAATTCGATTGCATTAAAGGATGCAAAGTATTGTTCCTGGGTGTGTCTGTGAGGGTGTTGCCAAAAGAGATTAACACCTGAGTCAGTAAATTGGGAGAGACAGACCCACCCTCAATCTGGGTGGGTACAATCTAATCAGCTGCCAGTGAGGCTAGAATAAAAGCAGGCGGAAGAATGTGTAAAGACTAGACTGGCCCTGTCTTCTGGCCTTCATCTTTTTCCCATGCTGGATGCATCCTGCCCTCCAACATTGGAGTCTAAGTTCTTCAGCTTTTGGACTCTTAGATTTACACCAGTGATTTGCCAGGGGCTCTCAGGCCTTTGGCCACAGACCGAAGGCTACACTGTTGGCTTTCCTACTTTTGAGGTTTTGGGACTCAGACTGGTTTCCTTGCTCATGTTTGCAGATGGCCTGTCGTGGGAGTTCACCTTGTGATGGTGTGAGTCAATACCCCTTAATAAACTCTCTTTCATATATACGTCTATCCTATTAGTCCTGTCCCTCTAGAAAACCCTGACTAATGCAACTTGGGAATAGAGAGGGGCGCTATTGGGACTGGTCTGTTCTAGATGTCTTTCAAGCAACTAGAAAAGTAGGTCCCTGAGAATCCCCTAAGTTAAGGTGAGGGAGTTGCCTTGTGCCTCTCCAGTTGTTTTCACATTAACAGTATCTCTGATGATACCCATCTTCCCTGCCTTCTGCACAGAAGAACATTTATTTCCAGACTTGAACTTTGTGCTGGTAGTAAACGGAAACTCCCCAAACAAGGCTTGCGAGGGTTTATGGGGCCTCTTGGAGGCTTGCGAGGGCTTATGGGGCCTCCTGGCAGCCTCTCTCTCCTACCTGTCCACGGGGCTTTTGCTGTGCAGGTTGGTGGGGGAAGGGGCTGGAAGCAATGGTTCAGGATGGCTTTTTGCCTCTGCTTCCTCTTTCCCTCCTCAAAGATACTCAGTGTCCATCCCTGCGTGAAGCAGTCTCCCCTGAGAGAATGCGCCCAAGCAGCGCTGAGGGCAGGGGAGCTGCGGGGTCTCCCTGTGCCCCTACATTCTTCCCCTAGTGTAGTGTAGCATTGTTGCAGCCACATACGGGAAGCCTATGGGGAGCCCCTCGGCAGGGCGGCTTTGATGACTTCTTCAGACGCACGGAGCAGACTGACAAATTGACTTTCAAGTAAAAGGTCAGAGCCCAGGACTGAAGGGGTAGAGCATCTGGATTCACAATTAAAACGCCTACCGAGTACACTTTGCAGCTCTGGCGTCTCGTCGTGTAGGAGGTGCTGTCAGAGGGACTTATTTGGCAGCTGTTTCTGACTCTGGATTGGGATTGAAGAAAATAAAAATTCCTTGTGGTTGTCTGTGTGTGTGTGTGTGTGTGTGTGTGGCGCACCTGAAACCATGCGTGGGTGTTTCAAGAGAAACCTTGCTCTTTGGCAAAAGCAAGCAAGGCTAACTTTTGCTAACTCAGTTCTGCCCTAGAGCTGACCTCCAGAATGGTCTGTCCAGAGTGAGTGAATCCTCAGAAGAGTTGGCTGGTTCATCACTGTACCGGCCTTATAAAACTGCGGATTAAAGACCTCTGTGGACGGAGGTTAATCACTATTTACTCTGTAATCTTGGCAAGTTTTCTTTTAGGATGTATAAAAGGGCTGCACCCAGACACCTGCAGAATGGAAATGTACTTGCTCTTCCAGTTGAAAAGAAAGCCTGACCCCTCTGAAGCCTTTCCTCTGTTGTTGGTTGGTCGCAGGAATATTTGTTCTATTTCCAGTTTACAGAATGTTTCCATACCCGAGGATATAGTGAGAGCAAACAGGCTATCCCTAATAAGTGCCTGAGTGCCCCATAACCCCAAAAGGTGCTTGATAGCTTGGAGCTCAGTAAACCCAAAGCTCAGCTTTCTCAGGATGTTTTATCTGCCCCAAACTTGCTTTTGAGTTCTTACTGACATAATCAAGCAGGTAGATGATAAAACCCCGTAGTGACACCATTCATTATGGCTTGTTTACTTTATTCCCCTTTGCAGCAGTCAGCCGAGCGGGAGGTCTCTAAAACACTCCGTTGAATGATGGGATGCAAACCTCTCTCCACAGTTGAGGCTCTCTGCTTCTCCTGCTACCTCACACAGGCGCAGGTGGTTTCACTTCGGGGGGCACTTAGGAAGGGATATTTATAGCTCACTCTTCCTCTTCCTCCTCCTCCTAGCAAGCAGTCAAAATAATGAAATTAAGCTTGTGGTAGAAAGCGTTGGAGAGGGTTGCTAGAAAGACAGGGACAGAGACTGAGGATTCAGAGGCTCTTGATTGCAAAGGAGAAGTATTTTCCAATAAGTCAAAATAACAGCAGAGTCTGAGCCCCTGGCTGCACTAGTTTGGAGACAAGAATCCCTTTGCTTAATCTGACTTATGTGGCTTACTATCTACATGACCATGGACATGTTATTTAACCTATCTGTGCCTCAGTTTCCCCTTCTGCAATATGAGGATAATAAGGCCTATCTCACAGAGTTGTTGCAAGGATTAAATTAGCTAACATGTGAAATGTTTAGAACTGTCTCTAGCACATAGTAAGCACTACACGACTCTTGACAAATGTCATTAATTTTCTATGGATTAATTCATTGTCTTTTTCCTACCTGCCTCCACCATCTGCTGACTTCAGGTAAACAGACTCTTCATTTGAACTCTGCAATAACCTGTATGAGGGAAGCAGGGCAAGTGTAATTATCATCATTTTACAGATGAGAAACTATGGATACATTCTTACAGGGTCCTGATTGTTACTTATATACCTGTATTTTCTCTTTATTTCTCCTACTCACTTTAGCACTTTCTACTAGGTAAAAGTAGTAGATTATAGATAGATTTATATATAAAAATCGATCTAGCTATCTATAATCTACTACTTTTTATAGTGTATGTATACTATATATAAAAATAAATATAATATATAATCTACTACTTTTACCTAGTAGCAAGTTACATATATATAATGTGTATATATATATATATAAAATTTGTTGGATACCAACTATATACCAGAAACAGTTCTCAGTGCTAGATATAGAAAGCTGAATGAGAAACATAAAGTCTTTGCTGTCATGCAGTTTATAACTTCATCTTATCTTGTCTGTTAGAATCTAAGCTCCTGGCAGGCAGGAAATATGTCTGATTTATCCTTATGTCTATCAAAGTTTTCTAACACAAAGTTTTGCTCATAGTAAGTGTTCAAACAGTTGTTGATACAAAAGTTATAGCTCACATTTGAGTGCATACTAACGTCAGACACTGTGTTAATTGTTTTACATTATTATCTTGCAAATCCTGTAGTAACAATCCTCTGAAATTGGTATTTTTAGTAACCTTATTTTATGATGGAGAAACCAATATTAGAGATTTGCCTAGATTCGCTCAAATAGTAAGTTGTTACAAGAACTCAGTCCAGGCTTGCTTGACTCAAAATGTCATGCCTTTTGTCCTTGGAAATAAAGTTAAGATGAATAGGCTTTACTTAATTTTCTTAATAGATAGGCTAATGGAATCCCAAAGTAGTTAAACAGGCTACTGAAATTGGCATACCTCCTTACTCCTCTCTGACCTTTTTTGCTGAACTCTTTATACTCATCCAAAGAATAAAATTTCCTACACGAACGAGGGCATTGGCCTCAGGGTTTCCTTGTTTCCCTGGCATCTATGTTTGGTAGTAAATTTATGCTCTCTTGTGTTCTGTTGGCAAGGAAGCAGCTATCTAAATACTGGGCTGTTGCCACAGCCCTGGGAAATAGAAACATCGGTCATTCTACTTGCCACACAGCCTAAAACATGGAGCCTATTTTTAGCATATGCAGAGTAAGGAAATAATTAAACAGTAGTTTGCTTACAGAATACATTACAGGCCTAGGTTCCGTGAAGACAATATGGAGTTTAAAATATTTCTTTTATTTGTTTATCAATTGATGTATATTGGTCCTAGCTGATAGGGATCAAGTATACAGGACTTGTTTTAGTATCTTCAGTTCACCAGAGAGAAAAGAAATCTTAATTTCTACATCTAAATGTTATGGTGTTCTTTCAAAACAAATCAATCTCCAGGATAAATGTAGGGATTATTTTTTAAATGAAAAATTGAAAAGATAATTTTCATCTCTACGTCTCCTTATCACAGCAAAAGGGCATGATTCAGTGATTTGTTAGTCTATCATTTAAGGAACGGCTATTGGCAAAGTACTAAAGAGAATTTTTTTGCACGGTTTGTGGAATCAGCCTCAGTACTTTAGTGTCACTCACTCACATATTTAAAAATTAAAAAAAAAAAACTAATTAAGAAAACCTTCTTGCCACAGAGAAATAAAGGGTGGCCACAACAGATCAGCAGCTTAGAAATGGAAAATTTTAATTGATTAACTCCATAAGTAAGTATTTATTAAGCCTGTGTCTAGCACAGCATTAAACTAGCAGACAAACACTCTCTCTAAGTATAAGAAGGTCATTCATTAATTCACAATTGCCAGTACCTTATGTTAAAATTCATATGTCAGGCTGCTTGGGTGGTATTTTTAATTGATTCTATTAAGAAAATGGTAGAGAACTTCAGCTTATGACCATATTTTGGATTAGGATACACAAAAATCCTCTTTTAGAAACACCTAGAAATACAGACAATATATTTAAATATGTAATATAACAAACATTGTATTAAGTGTATATTCAATGTTACAGGAAAGATAGAAAATTTTCTAGAAAAATAAAAACATAAATAATAGAATCAAGTAACAGCAAGAGAGTGAGCGTGTGAGCTGTTGCTCTAGTCACCTTGGTTGTGGGGAAAGATTGATTTTCGACATCTAAGGGTTTTAAAACTCATGAGGGAACAGACACACGCACGCAACAACAACAAATTAAAAAATGTCTTCCTAAAAAAATGCTTTTGTTCATGTGTAATTACAGTTCAAAAAGATTTTAACTACCAGTGTGGCCCAGACTAAGACATCAACATAAAACAGGCCTGGGTTAGTGATATAATTAGATTGGCAGAAGGTAAAATACCTCTTTGGAGGATGTGTTCTCAATCTAGGCTATATAAGAGTTCATCTCTGATGAGGATCAGCTCACAATGAAGAATTACAAAACCCATAAGAAATAATCTAAAAGCAAGAATCAGTTTTTTTTAAATGGAAGAATTAGGCTACAAAGATGTTCAAATAACCAAGCTATCTTTTAGAGATTACAAAATAAGTATGTTTTAGATGGTGAAAGACATTGAAAAGAAAGGATTAAAGCCGGGCGCAGTGGCTCAAGCCTGTAATCCCGGCACTTTGGGAGGCCCAGATGGGCGGATCACGAGGTCAGGAGATTGAGACCATCCTGGCTAACATGGTGAAACCCCGTCTCTACTAAAAAATACAAAAAAACTAGCCGGGCGAGGTGGCAGGCGCCTGTAGTCCCAGCTACTCCGGAGGCTGAGGCAGGAGAATGGCGTAAACCCGGGAGG
>NW_012098421.1:1461611-1462264 GCF_000951045.1 Mandrillus leucophaeus | reverse complement strand
TCATTTTTTTTCTGTTTCTTTCTCTTGTGAAAAGGTAGCTACAATAAACACAAGCAGATCCAGAGAGAGATGGTGAGAGAGAGCACACCTGTGCCATTGCATAGGACAGTTTACCTTGGTTACTCTCACAAGGTTTAAAATAATGGAGCCCTGTACCCATTGTAGTCCACAAAAGCAGAAACAAATGTGCAGTGAGGAAGAAAGTGATATGGTTGGTTTGCTAAGATATAAGATAGGTGAAATGGATTTGAGAAGTTCTTCCTAGGCTTTAATTTAAACTATAATACAGATTTCATTGCCAGTGCACACCACCATGTATAGCACAGAGAAACGTTTAATAAATATTTTCATCAACATATTTATGAATGATAAATTAATGAATGATAAAAATAAATAAATTAATTTAAATAATGAATGATAAAAATATATAGAAAAGATAAGCAGTTGAGGGATAGATAATTATTTGAGGGGAAAGGGAAGACCACTTACATCCTTGGAGGGCTTTGTAAAAATGTTCTACATTTTCTGGGGCAGAAATATTCCTGGTGAGAGTTTTGTTAAGTTTTATTTTTCAACAGCTGGACTCTGGGCAAGATATCTAAAAATGCATATTGTTGCTCCGAGAGAGAGAGAGAGAGAGAGAGAGAGAGAGA
>NW_012098421.1:1455505-1456716 GCF_000951045.1 Mandrillus leucophaeus | reverse complement strand
CTTGCAGTGAGCTGAGATCCGGCCACGGCACTCCAGCCTAGGCGACAGAGCAAGACTCTGTCTCAAAAAAAAAAGAAAGAAATAAAAAATAAAAAATAAAATAAAAACATAAACAAAATGTTATCAGCATAGGCAGCTTCTTAAAAGAACCAAATAAAACTTCCAGAAATTAAAAAAAGAGACTTTTAGAAAATGGTAGCTAGATTAAACAGCAGATTATATATAGTTGATTAGAGAATGGGTAAATTGAAAGACAGATCTTAAGAAATTACTCCAAGATAGCACAGTAATATAAAAAATTGAAATAAAAAAAGATTAAAAAAAGTACACACATCCTCATATATATAGACATATATGTATATACATACATATATACATATACATATATACATATGTATATATACATATATATACTGATTATTGCTTTTAGATTATTCCTCATGGGCTTTGTAATTTTGTAATTGTGGGCTTATCTTCATCAGGGATTATTATAGGGATTATTATATAACTCTTATATAGCCAAGATTGAAAACACATTCCTCCAAAGAGGTTACTTTACCTTCTGTCATATGCACACATATGTACACACATTTCTATATATACATATATGTATATATATGAGGATGTGTGTGAATATATATAGATTTATATATGTGTGTGTATATATATATGTATGTGTGTACAGGCAGAGACCTAGAGGATTGCACATTCTGTTAAACTTTTATTCAATACTAAGAGTAATATAAATATATTATACATATAGGTGGTGGTGGTATATGAAAAGGGTGTGTGAAAGGGGATTATTTATATATTGTTAGAGATAGTAGTGAGATTAGGGCCTTTATAGGTAGAATTATACCACAATGCCTAAAATTGGCCTAGATCCAGACAATATGTCACTAGGTAAAGTCTTTACCAAGAACATCAACAAGTAGGAAAATCAGCAATTCTTTGTTAC
This sequence comes from Mandrillus leucophaeus, assembly GCF_000951045.1. Lineage (NCBI taxonomy): Eukaryota > Metazoa > Chordata > Mammalia > Primates > Cercopithecidae > Mandrillus > Mandrillus leucophaeus. The sequence goes on along the minus strand of NW_012098421.1, from coordinate 1,455,758 downwards.
TAGCTGGAATTTAGTGGTAAGCCCCAAGGCAGAATTCTAATCAGAAAAGTATACCACTTGAGAGGCTCTTTTTGTTACATGCTAACTTAGTCCAAAATCACAGAAAACCAAAGCAGTCTCCTTTTCCATTTATCTCACCTTCTTTTTAATGCCCACATCTGAATCTTTCTTTCTTTCTTTCTCTTTCTTTCTTTTCTTTCTTTCTTTCTCTTTCTCTCTTTTTTTCTTTCTCTCTTTCTTTCTTTCTTTCTTT
>NW_012098421.1:1443505-1454460 GCF_000951045.1 Mandrillus leucophaeus | reverse complement strand
CCTGGTGAGAGTTTTGTTAAGTTTTATTTTTCAACAGCTGGACTCTGGGCAAGATATCTAAAAATGCATATTGTTGCTCCGAGAGAGAGAGAGAGAGAGAGAGAGAGAGAGAGAGATACTGAGTAAATATAAAAGGTTGTTGTTGTGCAGTTTGGACAGTTTGGAGTATTCAGGGATCACAGGAGCTGCAGAGGCAAACAGATTAATTAAAGGCTTTAGGCCTCATCATGAAGGCCTTGAACTTTGCATGAGCATTGTAGCCAAAGTAGTTTCCAAAGGGTGAGGCTCAGTGACTCTTTCACCTCAATATTAAGGAGCATCAACTCCTACATTTCACAGCTGCTACAGTGACTGGATACATTTCAAGGAAGAATGACTCATTTTAGAATCCTGCTGGCAAACAGACTCATCTTAATAAGAGCAACAATTTGATGTAGCTTATCTGATTTTTAAATATCACCAAGCCCTTTTATAGGCATAAGATGCAAGTATTAGAGGGAATAATGATAGTAATCTGGCTAAATTTCAATTATCCATACTAATGTTGTAAAATTTCCCAAAAGTAATTTATGTTTGGCATTGGTAGACATTGTGGAAAGTTGTCTGTGTGTTGGGGCAATGGATTTATTGACACAAACATGTTTGGCTCACTCTGTTACTAAAATGATTTTGCATTGCCTGAATACTCAAAGGGAAGGAAAGAAAGTCCAGAAGACAGTAACTGGTGATTAGAAATCAGCATAGAATAGTCACTTGTACATAACTTTGCAAATTTTAAAGCACTTTAAAATAGATCTCATTTCATTTTTATAGTAACACTGAGCAGATATGGATGTCAAACCATACTAATTGGGAATGTTTTGCCTTATATAATCCCCGGTAGCCTCTCCTAAATTCACAAGTAGATATTCTAAGAAAGCCAGTGCATTTACTGTGCAAATAAATACAGCTTCAAGAAAACATCCTCAGCCCTTTCTTTCTAACTAGAACAACACTCCATTCTTGCAGTAATTGATTGCCTCAATGGCCTCAGTTCTTCATCTTCTCCTACCATATCCTCTATAGTGTGACTTTGCAGTTTCTCCCGTCAGGAGTTGGAGACTATTTCCCCCGCCTTGATTTTGAGTTTGGCCATGTGACTTGCTTTGGCAGTGTTGATGCAAACAGAATTGAAACAGGCCTGCAAGTTTTTGCTAATGCTCTTGCTTTTCTTCTAGCTGTCAAAGGAGAATGTCTAAACTAAACTGTTGTGAGAAGACATGTAAGGAGCAGAGTCTAGAATCTGCTTCACCACAGGAAGGATGCCAGCATGTCAGGAATTCGGGGAGGAAGGAAGAAGGACGGAGAAAGAAGGGAGGGAGGAAACGAAGGAAGGAAGGAAGGAAGGAAGGAAGGAAGGAAGGGAGGAGGGAAGTCAAGAAGGATGGAAGTCCTCTTAATCAGTAAATACAGGCTAACATCACCATTTTTAATACCTACCAAATAGTCAAATGTAATCATTACCATTATTTATTAAACCAGTCCCTTATCCTGGTAAATTGCAAAATGGCTGCAATTTTCTGCTCCTCCCTATATCCATGCTCCTTTGCAATGTGATTTTGCTGTTTCTTCCAGGAAGAGGTAGAGTCTGTTTCTTCACCTTTTGAAACTGGGCTGTCCCTGTGACTTGCTTTGGCTAAAGGAATAAAATAGAAATGATATAATGCCAAGTCTGACCCTAGATCTCAAGTATCTTGCATCCTTCCTTTGTTCTCTTGAAATCCTGCCTTACTGCTGTATGAATAAACTCAGCTTTTAACTAGCTGCAGACACATGAGAAAGGCCAACTCAAACCAGAAGAACCATCTAGCTGAGCCCTGCTAAAATTGCTAATCCACATATACTCAGTAGCTAAATCAGTGGTTACTGTTAAAATCACTAAGTTTTGGGTGTGGTTTGTGTGTAGCAAATTGATAATTGATGTATTTACTGATGAATTTTTAGACTGTTTCTAATTTTTCTTTACTATAAACAATGCTTTGATGGAAAACCTTCATATAGATCTTCACATACTAGTCAGATTATGTCCATAGTGTAATTGTCTAGAGGTGAGATTACTGTACCAAAGAGAATGTTCATTTTAAGTTATATTACACGTAGCTAAATTGTTCCCTAGAAAGTAGGATTAATTTATGTAAGAGCATCCACCATGGTTAGGAGTAGAGGCAGGAACTATGTTAGATAGAGTGGTTAGGGAAGTCTTTTCTGGAGAGATGACATTTCAGCCATAACCTCAATTGAATAAAGCAATGAGCCATGTGACAATTGGGGCAAGAGTGGTCCAGGCAAGCAAAAAGCAAATGGCAAAAGACCAGTCTGGAAGGTATATGATGTTCTGGGTAGTATAGCTGCAATTCAGAGAAAGAGGACCAGAAGTTAGGTTCCAAATAGGCAGGGACCAGATCTTGTAGAGCACTGTAGGCTGTGATAGAATTTTGTATTTTATTCTGAGTATGATAAGATGCCATTGCATGATTCTGTGCAGAGGGGTGGCATCACCATTGTTAATGGCAGCAGCAGCAGCATCTTCCTTATCACAAATATTTCCTAAGTGCTTGCTTATATGTCAGATACTGTTCTTGGCATGTGTCACATGTGTCATGTATTAAGTCACTTAATCTTCCCAATGCAAAAGTTGGGTACTATTGCTATCATCCTGATTTTACAAAAGAAATAATGGAAGCACAAATTAGATGAATTGTTGAAGTTCACACTGTGAGTTAGAGGCAAAACCAGGATTCAAATTTAGGCAGTTAGGCTCCAGGCCCTGGAATTATGTGATTTATGTTTTAAAGTGATACCTCGTAGGAACTGACTACAGCAGTACAAGGGAGGTACTGCCATTTCTGAGGCTGTTGCAGGAGCTTGGAGGAGAGTTCTTGGACTTGTTGGTGGCTATAAAAGTGGTGAGAAGTGATTTCAAGAATTAGCTGGTAGATTCTCAATGATCTGTTAATTATTTCAAAAACTCACAAGTTCATTTTGTTGGTTAAAAAAAAAAAAAAGAAAGTAATGTCTCCCTGCCATTTTATTTGCATTTATTTATTTAGAGTGAGATTAAATATGTTTCCTAATTATATTGGCTATTTAAATTTTTTCTGTGAATTGCCTGTACATATTCTTCACACATTTTTCTATGGGAAGTTGGCTTTCACTTGATTTATGAAGGTTCTTTGTATGTTAGGTATATTAACTTAAATACATTAATTTATTCATACAAATATGTCTTCTAATATAAATGTAAAATATAATAGTCTATGGATTTCCCAGTTTGTCTTTGCCATTGTGACTTTGCTGATTTTTTTTCACAATAACATTCATGTTCTGTTTATGCAGCAAAATTGCATTATGTTTTGTGGTTTCTGAATTTTCTGCCACATTTAGAATAGTTCTCTCTATTCAGAAATTAAACGAGTACTCACCCAATTTCCTAGTACTTTTAGGTTTGCATTTTTCTTTCACTTAAATGTTTAATTCATTTAAAATTTATATCTAAATCAGGAGTGACTTGAGATGTAGCTTAATTTATTTCACAAATTACTAAAAGATTAGTTCAACATTATTTAAGAAAACACTGTCTTTTTTGCACCAATCTTTTATATATACTAAATTTACATATAATTGGTCCTGCTTTCGTATTTATTTCCATTCCTGTGTTAGAATTAAAATGTTTTAATTATAAATATTTTATATAATTAATTTTATTATCTGTTAGAATAAGTACTTCTTGCCCCATGAATCTTTCTTTTCAGAATTTTCCTAGCTATTTCAGCTCAGTTATTCTTTCATCTAAATTTTCAAATTACTTTTCAAGCTAAAAGCATTTTGTTGAGTTTTGATGGAAATCACAATATTCTATAAATTTTTGTAGATAATTTAGGGATAATTAACATCTTTAAAAATTAAATTAAAATTGGAAAGATTTATTCTACTAGTATGGTGTGTTGTTGTTATTGCAACTACTAATATGCTGCATTTGGAGGAATTTCTTTGTCTTCATCTTGTCTTCTCTCACTCCCTCAGCTCCCCCCACACATGTAAAAATTGCAAAGCGCATTAAAATAGGGGATTTTCAGTATTTTCTCTTGAACTTGAGCTTTCTTCTTTTATTTGCTCTGCTTTACCTGCTCCCCAGCGCTGGGAAATTGTTGTTAATCACCTCCAAATCTTAGTTCCCAGAAGGGGAATGTGTATGAAAAGACCACATTGGCCCTCAACATCTGTAACTTTTCAGTCCATTGTATGCCTCTTCTATGAGCACACCACGGGGCATTTTTTTCCAATCTGAAACTTATTTCACATTAACACACTTTTGTTTTACAACACTCTTTCCAAGTTTATGGCTTTCTTGTTTGAGCCGCTTGTTCCAATTGTATCTAATATTTCATCAAATATGGTAAAGAAGCCATGAGAACAAATTGATGCTTCTTAAGAACACTCTTAAGCAGACACCGCCAGATTGCTGTAATGGTTTTCCTTTTTAGCCCTTCTGAATTGTAATATGTTTCTGAGGCCAAATTCTTCAGGGAAACATTATGACTATTTAAGGTCTCCAAACTTTATGCTTCAATACAAAAGGCCTAAGGGTGAGGATTTTAAATGGATGAAGTGGAGAAATTTTCACTTCCTTAAGCAAACATATAGCATTTCCTTCCATGTGTCAGAAATGAAAACAAAAAATACAAACTAATTTGTCATGAAATTTTCCCTTTTATAATTCCCTCTTTGGTGCTTTTTCAACCTAACAAGTCATATTTTCTCTTCTTTTGTGTCAGGTTTATAGCTTTGCTGGTCACAGTTTCAATAACCATGATGGACGATCCTCTGTTCTATATATCATGTACAAGTATTCGGCTTAAAAGTATCTTTGTGTTCACAGCTTGCTTTCTGTCACCTCTCCGATCCCTCCTCCCCACCGCACATGCACATGGCGTTATATTATATGCGCGGAGAGCTTTGGGGAAAGCTCATATTTAGGAACATTAAGTAAGCAGAGGAGGATGGCTGCTTATTTGGGCTGAGCTTGACCTCACTATGAAATGAGGTAAATTGTCATATTTATGACTCAGAGTAAGTCAATAATATATTGGCATTCACATGTGGAAACGCGTTTACTCCCCAACATGGGGCCTCTGCTTTGTTTTTCTCCAAGTAGTAGTCACCTAAGTATGAGTCTTTCTTTTTACCTTTTTTCTTTTTCTCTCTTCCTCCCTTCTTTCTTTCTCCTCTCTTCTCTCCTTTCTCCCCATTCCTTCCTTCCTTCTTTCCTTCCTTCCTTCTTTCCTTCTTTCCTTTTCTCTTTCTTTCTCTTTTTGTTTTCTCCCCTTCTCCTTTCTGAGACCTAAGTAAACTTTGTGAAATTTATTTCATTTATATATAGCACAGAAGACTTCTCTTCAGAAAACTAAAATTATTACTCACTTTAACATTCTATTTCTACCTTCTCTTTTCCTGTTCTATGCTTACACACACACACACACACACACACACATACAGACTCATCAGCCACTGAAAAAAAAGTACATGGTTGGATAAATGCTATTCACAACTATTGCCTGGAAATGTGATCCTATTGGGTCCTTTGGAGTCTCAATCAGTATCATTTATTTTTCTTGTTATACTGCCTCCCTATAAATTACAGCAGGAGAAAGGAAGGTCACATGGGATCTGATTTACTGTGGAGAATATTGAGAAGGAAAAAAAAGTATTAGAGTAAGTCATTGATAATAAAAAAATAGAAAAAACTTACTGTGAGTCTTTATTATTTCTAAATTTGGTAAGCTACACCTCCCTGTTCTCCCAGCTACAAGGCCCCATTATCCTGAAGTCTGTTTTTATAACTCAAGTTTGCAAGTGGGATTTAGGTTGGGAAGGCACGTAGAAAATCTGGACCTGTTTTCCTCTATCTCCAATTTGTTGTGGAAGTTAGGTTTCTCTCCCTGCTTTTTCTAGCTTGTGCAGATTTGTGGGGTGTTGCCAATCTTTTCCACCTGGTCTTTCTCCTCTTCCTTATGTCTGAGTCACTGTTTGGATTCCATTGGCTCTTCTGTGACTGACCACCCTTACTGGGAGAACCGGTAAGCCTGACCACACATGGGCAATGTACTGGTAGCAGGAGAGAGTCCTGTGCTGGAAAAGGCCTCTGAAACACTGGAAATGGTCTTTGCTAGATGTTGTCTGTCTTGATTTTTCTCATCATGCACATGGCAGTTGAAAAGAATTGCCGTTTTGACTCTGGGCTGAGTTGCTGTTGCTAGTAAATGTACTAAACCAAAGCAACCACCAACTGAAATCAGCAGTGACTAACTTGCTTTACACTACATGATTTTAAGGAACTGGTTAGGATGAGTTTTCCGCTTTGTATCCCTTAGATTCAACAGAAAGAAGTTGTAAAAACGCAGAGCTGGGCACCAGAAGACTGATTTTAAAATTCATCTGTGTTTCTGCATTTCTGGTTCCTTAAAGATGTTATTTACTTTTCCTTGGCCTCTGTTTCCCTCTTTGTTATTTTGAAGGGTTGATTTTCTCTGAGGTCACTTTCTGTAATAACATTTGATGGCCATTTTTTTTTTAATTTAAAAAGGGAATTGGATGGGATTTTCTTATTACCACATTTTAAATAATTTGTGCTATGATCTGGTGCAAAGAACAGAACTGTTTTCCCTCCATCTATGTGGGAAGAATGATTCTCATGAGCGAACTACTTCCCACAAATGTTGAAAAGATGAGGGACTAAGGGACTTATGTTGTCTCCATAGAGCATAAAACAAAGCAAGATTTGGCAGCTCTCCAGCTCATTTGATCTACGTTAAACAGGGACTAATTTTTTATGCTTTATTTTTGGCTTGACGCTAGTCATGGTTTTTAGGAAAGTTGATATGAGTGCAATTACTGACCATTTTATTTTATAAACAACTTATTGAATTCTATCATGTAGCTGAAGCTACAGGTATTATTCTGAAGAATTCCAGTTGCCTGATTAATTTCTTCTTTCAAAAAAATATTATGGGTGGGTGAAAACACCTTGCCATATAGTTTGTATTTATTAGTGCTTTCAGTTAATTTGCTGAAAGTGAATAATCAGACTGCAGAAGATGGACTCAGGCTTAGGTCAGGGACTTCATTTATGTGTTTGCTCCCCTATTAAAGATTCACACACTCCTTGGCTGTAGATTCTGGATTTACACAAAAATAGGACCAGACTAAGGGATCCTGGATGGCAGGAATCCTATTTTATTCTTTGTGTACCGGTATCATGCTGCCTGAATACAGTAGGATTTTAGTAAATATCTTTTGAAAAAAATATATAAGTAAATAGCTACTCAGTTTACTTTTACCATCTTTTTTTTAAATGTATACATAACATAACTTTTGTTTTTTGGGTTTTTTTTTTTGAGACGGAGTTTTGCTCTGTCATCAGGCTGGAGTGCAGTGGCGCGATCTCGGCTCACCGTAACCTCTGCCTCCCGGGTTCAAGTGATTCTCCTACTTCGGCCTCTCAAGCAGCTGGACTACAGGCGTGAGCCACCATGCCCACCTACTTTTTGTACTTTTAGTAGAGACGAGGTTTCACCATGTTGGCCAGGATGGTCTCGAGCTCTTGACCTCATGATCCTCCCACCTCAGCCTCCCAAAGTGCTGGAGCACAACATTTTAAGTACAATTTAGGGCCATTAAGTACATTTACAATATTGTGCACCTATCACCACCATCCATCTCCAGAGCTAATCTTCTCGAACTGAAACTCTATACCCATTAAACAATAACTTCCCATTTCTCACCACCTCCAGCCCCTGGTAATTACCAACTTTCTGTCTCCATGAATTTGACTACTTTAAGTACTTTATATAAGTGGAATCATACATTTTTTGTTTATTTGTGACTGGCTTATTTCACCGAGCATAATATCCCCAAGGTTCATCCATTTAGTAGCATGTGTCAGAATTTTCTTTCTCTTAAGGCTGAGCCATATTCCATTGCATATATGTACCTCATTTTGTTCATCCAATCATTCATCGATGGACATCTAGATTGTTTCTACCTTTTGACTATTATGAATAATGCTACTATGAACGTGGCACATGGTACAAATCTCACCATCTTTATAAGAAAGAAAGCACTACTCAGAAAGAATCCATATTATAGCAACCCTTCAAGTCCATTCACATAGCTTAAATTCTTAGGCCATTTCCTGATCATTTGTTCTGTGCTGAGGAGCTCACTCACCAGACTGAGGAGCTCTAATAGGGTAATGTCTTTGTCATGTTAACTTTTGCATCCCCAGCATCTGGCATAGAGCCTGGCCCAGAGGAGGGTGAGTAAAGTGTTGAATGGATTGACCAAATTTAATTATCTGATTTACACTTTTAGTACCCAACAGAATAAAGAAATTAAACCTAGAATGCTGAGTGTATTTATTATCAATTGAGTTTCGTAACTATGTTTTCTCTCTCATACATTAGATTGGCTATATTCTGAGCAAAGGGACTGGCTTGAAATTAGTGGACTTCAAGCCTATTTACCTAGACATTTTTAGAGAATGTTGAAAAAAATACCTCCTTCTCATTTTTATATTGACTTCTAAAATTTTGTGTAGGAATTTGAGCAATCCTAAGGAAATTTCTTATATGTTGCAAATATTGGCAATTTAAAATTAAATTATTACATCACTATTTTAAACATATCCAGTGAAATGTTATATACCATAGCAATTTGATACCACCATCATCTACTTAAAAATATACAAATAACCCTTTTACAAGTTGAAAGTTTTACATTGTTTCTTTTTTTCTCTTGAATTTTTATATTTTCATTCTACTTCCCTCACATTTTGTCCTAATTTAAGAACTGAAAGTCATTTATTGAGTGCTTTATCATTCTTCTTGGCAATGATACACATTTAAAATTTTTAAAGTTTCAAATTTTCTGTGACCATTAGATTCAATGTTGGAAACAATTTCTACCAGACTGAGTTATCATCATCCAATCATCAAAATCATTAGTGCATAATCAATCAAACAACATAACTACATATAATTACATTATTATGTATATTTATTATTATACAACAACATACAATTTCATGGGAAGTACGTTTTTTAAGGAGATACTTTAAAATTTGTAATTTGTTCTCTTTATTGCCAGAATGAAACAAAGTTCAATATCAGTTCTACTTCTGTTTTTCATTTCAAAAAATGTAGCACTGAGACATCTTGTTCACATGTTAAATTAGATGGGAAATAACTCCTTTTGAATTAAATGTTAAAAATTAAATAGAAGATCTAGCATCAAAAATTATTTTTAGTAATCAGATGGAAATTCAATTACAAGTCTTTACTTTCTTAGTTTTGTGGAAGTATATCTCTCTCAAAAAAAGTTTTAACAAGACCTAGAAAATGACAATTATTTATGTCTATTGTTCTTTCCCTTACAGGATCTTGCTTAATCTAACATTTTTATAAGGTGTTAGAGGAATAAAAATAATGTGAATTTAAATGGTACCTTTTTCCTCCAAATAATATTTTGAAACAAAGTCATTTTATTTTATCATAAATGTAAATATATTTTTATCAAAGCCTTTGAGCATAATATGTAGTTTTATTAATTTGTGAAAACCATATTCTATAGAATCAAGTGGCAAAGTCAGTCCTCATTATCAGATTCAGTCTCCAAATCAGATTTACTTTCTATAAGAAAGCCTAACTTCATATTTCAATTCAAATAAACTTGTTAATTCACTTCCCTTGGACAATTTCACTTCCAAATTCTAATAGTAAGGTAAATAGATAAGGGAATGAAACCTTCCATGGGTTTGCACCCGGATATGTATATAAAGGTGAAGATGCTATATATGTAGTGTGTGTGTGTTATCAGCATTCAATTTGCTTTGCCATCACAGGATTTTGCCTCAACAGTGGTACATTTAACATAGACTTATAGTACCTTGTTTCTAGTGCCACATTTTGCTTTTACAAATATATGCATAATATAAAGAAGCGCAAAAAGCCCTCTCACTGGTATATGGTATCCATCATGAGCATAGAAGCTTTTATCAACACCAGTATTTCAAATGGTGTCTTTGCCAGCCATGGGTTGGGGCTGGGGTTACACCTCAGGAAAATACACCAGCATCAGATTCAGGATGTCTGTCTTTTGTAAGTTGGCAGAAGGGAGAATCAACTGAAAATCTGAACCCCAGGCGTTTCCCAAGCAAATAATTTTTTAAAAGGACAAGTATGGAAGTTGAAGATCAGAAAATGTATTCTCTAAAAACTACCTGTGCCATGTGTCCCTTGGAAAGCATATATTCCCAGGAGTACACACACTGCATCGTCTTATACGTCTCTGTGCTCTTACCATTTAGCTTAATACCTACTAATATTTATCATGATGTCACAGTTGTAAATTCTCTACTTTCATGATGTAATTTCTTTTTTTTTTTTTTACTTTTATTTTAAGTTCAAGGGTACATGTGCAGGTTTGTTATATGGGTAAACTTGTGTCATGGCGGTTTGTTGTACAGATTATTGCATTACCTAGGTATTAAGCCCAGTGTCCATTAGTTATTTTTCCTGATCCTCTCCCTCCTCCTACCCTCCACCCTCTAGTAGGCCCCAGTGTGTGTTGTTCCCCTCTATGTGTTCATGTGTTCTCATTATTTAGCCTTCACTTATGAATGAGAACATGTGGTATTTGGTTTTCTGTCCCTTCATTAATTTGCTTAGGATAATGGTCTATAGCTCCATCCATGTTCCTGCAAAGGTCATGATCTTGTTCTTTTTTTTTTCCAACTTATTTTTTTTTTCATTATTATACTTTAAGTTCTAGGGTACATGTGCACAATGTGCTGGTTTGTTACGTATGTATACTTGTGCCATGTTGGTGTACTGCACCCATCAACTCATCAGCGCCCATCA
>NW_012098421.1:1443111-1443455 GCF_000951045.1 Mandrillus leucophaeus | reverse complement strand
CCCCCTCACTTTCAGGCACCCCAATCAGATGTAGATTTGGTCTTTTCACATAATCGCATACTTCTTGAAGGCTTTGTTCATTTCTTTTTCCTCCTTTTTCTTTAGACTTCTATTCTCACTTCGTTTCATTCATTTGATCCTCAATCGCTGATACTCTTTCTTCCAGTTGATTGAGTCAGTTACTGAAACTTGTGCATTTTCACGTATTTCTCGTGTCATGGTTTTTATCTCTGTCAGTTCGTTTATGGCCTTTTCTGCATTGATTATTCTAGTTATCCATTCTTCCATTCTTTTTTCAAGATTTTCAGTTTCTTTGCACTGGGTACGTAATTCCTCCTTTAGCT
>NW_012098421.1:1442684-1443061 GCF_000951045.1 Mandrillus leucophaeus | reverse complement strand
TCCTGAAGAGTGTTTTCCAATTGGTTCCATTTTCCCCCTCACTTTCAGGCACCCCAATCAGATGTAGATTTGGTCTTTTCACATAATCGCATACTCCTTGAAGGCTTTGTTCATTTCTTTTTCCTCCTTTTTCTTTAGACTTCTCTTCTCACTTCGTTTCATTCATTTGATCCTCAATCGCTGATACTCTTTCTTCCAGTTGATTGAGTCAGTTACTGAAACTTGTGCATTTTCATGTATTTCTCGTGTCATGGTTTTTATCTCTGTCAGTTCGTTTATGGTCTTTTCTGCATTGATTATTCTAGTTATCCATTCTTCCATTCTTTTTTCAAGATTTTCAGTTTCTTTGCACTGGGTACGTAATTCCTCCTTTAGCT
>NW_012098421.1:1428934-1440554 GCF_000951045.1 Mandrillus leucophaeus | reverse complement strand
TTTTTTGTAGGAATGAGAAGACGTGCACAAATAACTGTGGCACGAATCAGGAAGTGATGCTATATATATGAGGAGTTTGGAACAACTAGTTGTGGCCTGAAGAATTAAGTCCCAGTGATGACCGTGTGTGAGTATGGGTAGAGGCAAACCCCATCACTACTTCTAGAAATACAACTCAAAGGGTGTGTTGGTTGGCAATAGTCCTATTTGAAAGGTATTCCTTTATTTAAAATTGGTAATTCATATGATCATACTTACATTTATGAGTTTGTGTACATAAAACCTTTAAAATGAATTAACCTGTTTCCTACCTATGGAGTAGATTGAATCATCCTTTATTTTTTTTCTGTTGAGAATGTGCATATAGCATCACAGTCTGTCAGTTTCGTATTTATTGGGGGAATGTTTTCAGATCAATCTTTCCTCACTGACTTGAAAACACATTTACTTTTTATTTCTTGAACTCCACTTCAACCAAAAAAGTCTCTCATGCTGACTCAGCACACAAAGCTACATTTTATACCTGTCAGGCCACATATAGATTTTTATAAGGTGAACAATGGTTGTATTTAAGTACTGATGTAGTAATCTTGAAATCTTCTGGCAGTATCCTTTGGAAAGTGAATCCATAAATTTTATTCGTATTAAATGTTTCTAATGGGAGTTGACAAATAGTTGAATGGGATAGCTTTTTCTTTGCACTTGGCAAAGAGAGAGGGAAGAAAAAGTCCCCATTATACAATGAGAAATGTATTAATGCTCAAGCCCATTCATTAATCTCAATTTTGTACAAAAATAATTTAAAACCTTTAACAACTGTTGGTAAAATTACAGTGTACTGCAGGGAAGTTGCAAAATTTTTATGAACCTAATAAAATTGTCATTGTAATACCATTATAGGGTGCTGTGACAATATAGATATTTGTAATACTTGTACTCGCATGCCAAATTGAGAAGGGAGATAGTAAGTTTGATTGGAGACAAATGCTGAACAAGGCTAAAACCCAAGTGTGTTTGATAATGAAAAGCTCCCTATCATGTTTGATATAAAATGAAATTGGATGGGCAATCAGGCATTTTAACTGGTTGGATTTATAATGGAGCAGATAAACATTATCAAGCACAACCTATAAAATAAGCTATTTTATGATTATGCATTATCTTTAGATAAATTTCAAGGCAATTTTCAGTTGATTATTTTCTGCTTTTTCATTCAATTTTTGCTTCAGAAATATGCCCACTGGCTTTTCTATGCTCTTACTTTTAGCATATAGCCAACAATCTCTTGATGGTCTTTAGTCAGGCTAAAAGCTTTTGAAAAAAATCTCATAAGAGATTCAGTCACTTTGAAGTACAGGGTCAAAACAAACAAACAGCCCTCCTTTCAGTCAATATCCCTGGTGAGGTAGGGAAAAAGCATGTACTCTAAAATGGCTCAACATTGAAATCTTGAGGATGAAAAACAAAATTTGCAGGGTGTGTCCCAAAGGGAGCTGTGGTCTTTTCTATGTGACCGTATCTTCTGACTGCCCTTGGATTCATGTCGAGATCTGCTAACAGGATCAAGTGAATGAAATATTTAGATTCTCCTAGGATAGTAACATACAGCCATGTACTCCAGCTATGAAAGGCTTGGTGCTTACTCTCTTCTCTTACTGGGCATTGGCTGATGAGAACATCATAAACACACCCTTATTACAACACTGGAGTAGTCTTTGTGTTTGAATCCCTAATATCCCATCCTCTCCTCCAAGGAATTACTTTGATATGAACCTGTTAGTTTCATTCCCCTTTATAGTGATTGGTTTAGGGATGGACTTGTGACCTACTGCTAGCCTTTGCTCTGTGGAGGGGAGTATGCTGGTGTCTCCTGGGAACCCTACCTTCTTCCCAGGAAGAGATATGAGAAAGATCTCCTTTTTTTGTATCTAGGTGTGGCCCATGGAAATACTGTTGACACCTCACTACATCTAAAGATTAAGGCAATACAAAGTAGGAGAGATACTGAAGACATGAGACAGAGCCTTGATACTTTGTACCTGGAACTCATCTTCCTCCTGATGAGTAAGAATCTGAGCTGCGGACAAGCTTGCAGAGCTATGCCATGTATCAATTCTGTAACTTTTGGAAAATTCTTAATTTCTCTGAATCTTGGTCACCCCATTAGTGAACCTAGCTTAGCTGGCTGCTGTGAATTAATATACACAAAGTGCTTAGAAGAGTGGTTGGCATGTAGTAGACATTCAGTAAATGTTAGCTATTCTTATCATTACTTTTTTTTTTTGAGACAGTCTCATTCTGTCACCCAGGCTGGAGTTCAGTGGCATGATCTCGGCTCACTGCAATCTCTGCCTCCCAGGTTCAAGTGATTCTCTTGCCTCAGCCTCCCGAGTAGCTGGGACTACAGGTGCGTGCCACCACATCCAGCTAATTTTTTGTATTTTTAGTTGAGATGGGGTTTCACCATGTTAGCCAGCATGGTCTTGATCTCCCGACCTCATGATCTTCCCTCCTTGGCCTCCCAAAGTGCTGGGATTACAGGCGTGAGCCACCGTGCCCGGCCATTATTACTATTACGTGAAAACATAGCTTTCTTATTGCTTAAGTCGTTTTGAATCAGGTTCTTCTGTTATTTTAAAATATAAATATTTAACAATATTAAATAGCATAATTGACACATTGGCTTTGCTCAAAGGTCATATTTTTAAGAATGCCTTCACTGACCAACCTATTTAAAATTACACCCTTCCTCTAGCATTACCTATCTTTTCTCCTAATTTGTTTCTCACGAAAGGACTTACCATGATTTGATATATATTTTACTTAGTTATTTGTTGACTCATTGTCCCACCTCCTCCTTACCTTCCCCCACTATAACCCACCGTGTATAGATGAGTACATGGTACAGAGTAGGCCTTCAATAAATGTTCGTTGACTGAATAAGTGATGTATCATGCTCTACCTGGTAACACTGTGCAACAAGTAAGGTAGGCAAACCTCTACACCATTAAGTCACAAGAGTGATAGGCAGGCAGCAAAGACAATGCTACTTCTTCCAGCGGGTAAGTGAAACAATTTAGGTTACTTCAGAAATTATTAGACAAAACAGCTTATTGCTTTCCAGATTGTGCCTTTACTCTGATTTTTTAAAATATCAGCATTTTAAAAGATCGATAGATATTGTGTCAGATTGTGGGGGCTGGCACGTCTGAGGGCTGGACACAGGGACAGGAATTGTTGGAGTCTTGAGGTGGAATATCTTTCTAAGAAACCTCAGTAATTGTTCTTAAGACTTTAAACTGATTGGGTGAGGTCTACTCACATTATTGAAAGTAATCTTCACTTAAAGTTAACTATTATTAGGTTAGTGCAAAAGTAATTGCGGTTTTTGCCATTACTTTCAATAGCAAAAACCACAATTATTTTTGCACCAACCTATAATTATAGCTGTTCTATCTACAAAATACTTTCATGGCGGCACCTACATTAGCATTTGATTAAGTAACTCTAAGCTATTCTCTAGCCAAATTGATACATAAAACTAACGATCACAAATATAATAAGAGTACAATACATTAAAGTTCTGTAGCTGATTTAACAAACGGCTCTTCAAATACTCTTTATTGGTATTAAAGATTAAATGATACAAAACAAAATATTTTGATATATAGTACACATTACATCAGCTGACTCATAAGCCAGACTCATTTGGATTTTCATAATGCAATAATGGCTTTTCTCATGGTAGTTTTCAGCTAGGCTTTCAATCATGACATAAAATTCAGTACAAAAATACTTTTTGAACTAGGAATAATTCATTCTCACAAGGGTTTTTGGAGCTGGCAAGTGAGTAAATGCATGAGTGAGCATTCTTGTCAAGTGGTCTTACTTAAGTATTTTGTCTAGAGGTGCCTGGTTTGGAGTCTGATTGTCAATACAAACACTTGTAAAGATAAATCATTATTGGAGTTAAAATATATTGAGGTCTTACTATGTTCTTGGAAATGCTAAACACCTTACACAATAATCTCATTTAATCTCTACTGCAATCCTATGAGGTAGGAGCAATTTTTGCCTTCATTTTATTGTTTAGTCCCTTGGACTATAAAGTCCTTAACATCATGAATCATCTCTGTTACTTCCATTGTCTCACTTCTCACACTCTGGTTCAGAGCTTCATTCCAGTTGGGTCTAAAGCAGAGCTGATTATTAGACTGGCCAAATTCCTTAAAAGTCTTGCTTTTTAAAAAGGCCTGAGAGGGCTCACTTTAGCTATCCAAGGAATAATAAACCTGTGTCTTTTCAACTGAACCTGTAATTGTGATGCTGCCAAAACCAAAGTACCTTGGGTTGGAAATCCGAATGGGTACACGCTTTGATCAAAAGTGGATCTGTTTTGTGCTGCACAAGTTTTGAGTTTAGGGTTCATTTCAATGTTCCTTTCAATTCAGAAAAGCATAATTTCATTTTAAGAGAAAAGAAAACAATTGCTTTAATAAAAATCTTTGTGAACAAGGTTCAGAGGGTTTCTTGCACAACAAATGACTGTTACAGAGCAACATTGTGGTGAGTTAAGTGTAAATGGCTCAGAAACATGCAGATTAAATTTCCCTGAAAACACTCAAGGGCTTCCAAAATTAATGGAGGGAAAATACTTGGACAACGTATATTTCAGACTTTATAGTTTTTTTTTTCTTTTTCACTCTGTTGATTTTATTTTCCTCTACAACATTTCCTAGGGTGACTTCATCTCTTGTGGTCAGGATGCTGTCAGACCAAGTTATCATTAATTCTGATGCATTCTGGGTGGCCCAAACTGGGTATCAGCTGTGTTCCCTCTCTTACAGAGTTAGCTTTTCTTTCTATTATTTGTCTTTCAATATAGGAAAGGCATAAAAATAAAAGCACAATTCAAATCTGTGGAAAGCTTTTAGGCCTTGTGAAAGTCCACCATCATGACACTTGAGAGATAAATGTATGTTCTTATATGTTGAAGACTGATAAATCTTCTGTGCTTTAACTTAGAAAATACCTCTATGGATATAGATGTGATAGGGGGATTCATAAATCAAGATATGAAGATTCTTAGAAGAGACTTTTGAAAGGCCCTCTAGCCCATTCCCAAGCCTCAGATATGTCTCAATAGAAAGCATGACAGAAAAATAATTATAGTCCTATTTCTTAATTGTTGCCTTAGATAAATTTTCTTCAACAAGCATTATAAAAATATTCCTATGTTCTCTGCCTTGTGGAGATTCTCATAAAACTAACCAAATTCCATTTTGTAGGGATTTAAGCTTATTTTCCTTTTTCCTGTCTTTGGAGGAGGCAAATTCTGGAACACTGGTAACCGTGCCTTTTCTCATTTGGACCTTGCACTACCTTGGTCAGTGAAGTATGTCAGACATTTCTTTCTTTTCAAATATGGAAATGCTGAAAATGCTCATTTTGGAATTCTGCTATGACTCCAAGCAATATGGTCACCAATGTTACTGAAGTGTAATAGATTCTTTCCATCTTAGGACATTATGTGATAGGGAAAGCAATTCACTTCATCAAATGAGTGCAAAAGCAGTAGAAAATATGGTAGCTGTCTCCTAGAATTTAAAGCTTACGTGGCGTTAAAATTTACATAGATGGCTGAGTGAGGAGGTCAGCAAACTCTCTTCCCAAATCAACTACAAGCCTAGATAAAATGGATAAAAATAACTGTTTCTAGGACTCAAACAAAAGCATAAAAGAATCAGAGAATCCTTCATGCTTAAAAACCTTCAAGTAAGAAATTTAAGTAAGAACAATGGGAGCCAGTGATGTTTTTGCGTGGACCTGCTCCATTCCACCCCACCCACCCTCCAGCTCAGTCTGCAGGGAGAGTCTGGAAGGGCCAGGTGGTCCAGGAAAATGTGCAGTTTCACTGCCACAGCTGAAGGGGTATCACTTGATGTGGAATGGTGAGCAGTGCCTACACCAAGTGTGGCAAAAGTGATAATATAGGCAGTGGGAGGGCCTACATCTCTACTAGCCTAAAGGAGCTACCATGGTGATAGAAGGCAATAAGTATAGCACTATATGGTTGGTTTAGAACATATCCAGATGTAATATATATGGCAATTATAGTACAAAGAGAGAAGGAGAGAAGCTTTATTAAAGTTTCTATATTTTACCAGAATTAAGTTAGTATTAATTTACGAAGTTTATTGTTATAAATTATGATGTATATGTTAATCCTTAGATCAGTCACTAATAGAATTATAATTAAAAAATCAACAGAAGAATTAAAATGGTACATTTTTTAACACTAAAGAAGGAATTAAAAGCAACAGAGGACTAAAAATATAGGAGACATATAGAAAACAAAAAGCAAAGTGGCAAATATAAATCCAACTGTATCAATAATTTTATTAATGTCAAAAGCCTAAACAACTTGATCAAAAGGCAGTGACTGTCAGAATGGATCAAAAAGCAACGTCCAACTGTATTCTAACTGTAAGGAATACACTTTAGATTCAAAGACACAAACAGGTTGGAAGCAAAGGATGGAAAATGATATACCAGGCAAAAAAAAAAAAAAAAAAAAAAAAGAGGTGCAGTGGTCATACTAACATCAAAAAAAATTGAATTTAAGATAAGATATATCACTGGAGATACAGAAGGTCATTTTATAATGCCAGAAGTGTCAATACATCAGGAAAATATAATACACCTAACAACAGAATTTCAAAATAAAGAAAGCAAATCCAGCCAGAATTGAAAGGAAAAATGATAATTTAACAATAACAATTGAAGATTTCAATACTCTGCTCTTAAAAATCAATAGAACAACCAGACAAAAGTTTATCAAACATATAGGAGACTTGTCCTACACTTTTAGCCAACCTCTGTTTTAAAAGAACAGTCTAACCACTCATAGCAGAATATACTTCTTTTCAAGCAGATGACATAAACTGAATGTAGAAATTCCCGTGAAATTCACAAAAAATACTAGAATTAATATAGGAATTATCAATATACACAATTAATTGTATTTCCGTACAGTAGCAATAAACTGTAGGAAATAAAATCAATAAAATAATTTGATTTCCAGTAGTATCAAAATTTTAATATGAGTAAGATGGTGCCTTAGTCCTTTAGTGTTTCTATGAAGGAATACCTGAAGCTGGATAATTTCTAAAGAAAAAAGATTTATTTGTCTCATTATTCTGCTTGCTGGAAGATTAGGCAGCTGATAAAATCTTTAAGCTGCTTCCACTCATGACAGAAGGAAAAAGGGAGCCAGTGTGTGCAGAGATCACATGTCACGAGAGGAAACAATAGAGAGTGTGGGGAGGTCCTAGGCTCTTTTAAACAACCAGTTGGCTCTTGTGGGAACTAATAAAGTGAGAACTCTCTCATAACTGCAAGGACAGCACCAAGCCATTCATGAAGAATTTGCCTCTATGACACAAACACCTCCTATTAGGCCTCATCTCCAACATTAAGTATCACATTTCAGCATGAGGTTTGGTGGCCGGAGGGACAAATATTCAGCTATAGCAGATGATAGTTCACCCTAAATTAGTACAATAAAATCAATGCAATCCCTATCAAAATATCAGTAGGCATTTTTGTACAAATTGATAATATTTTCCTAAAATTTATATAAAAATGCAAAGGACATGGAGAGCCAAAGAATTTTTGAAAAAGAAGAACAAAGTTGGAGGAATTACTTTACCTGATTTCAAAATTTACTATAACATAAAAGTAGAAAACACAATGTGGTAAATAATAAAACTATGGTAAAAGAAGATACAATTCAACAGATAAATGGCACAGAATTGAGAGTTTAGAAACCAAACATTTCATTAAAGGATGACTGATTTTCAACAAATATGCCAAGACAATCAATGGGAATAGAATAGTCTCTTCAGCAATGGTGCTGGAACAATTGTATGCTCATGTGAATACAAACAAACAAACTGAACTTAGAGCTATACCTCACAACATACATAACAGTTGAATCAAAATGCAATAAAAATACTGTATTTACATTTTATTGACCAAAATGCAAAAGCTAAAACTTTACAAATTCTTGAAGAAAATGATTGAAAAAAATCTTTGTGACCTTGAGTGGATGAAAAGTTCCTAATTAATGACCCCAAAAGCATGGTCCATAAAAAAACAGACAAATTGAACCTTATCAAAATGTAAAATGTTTGTGTTACAAAAAATATCACTAAGCCAATGCAAAAACAAGTTCTACATAGGGAGAAAACATTTTCCAGTCATATTTTTGATAAAGAACTTGTATCTAGACTGTATAAAGAGTTTTATAACTCAATAATAGAAGAAAATTAAATTTAAGTGAGCAAAAGATTTGAGTAGACACTTTACTAAAGAGAATATTCAAATTGCCAATTATGGTGCATAAAATAGATTTAACTACATGAGCTGTAAGGGAAATGCAAATTAAAATCATAATGATATACCTCTACACACTCATTAAAGTGGCTACAAACACAAAGACAATTCCAGGTGTTGATAACTAAGTGGAGAAACTGGAATCAGCATGCAGTCTTGTTGGAAATATCAAATGGTACAGACACTTTGGAAAACAGTGTGGCAGTTTCTTAAAAAGTTAGTAACAAATATATATGACTCAGCAATTTTACTGCTAGGAATCTCTTTTAGAAAATAAAAACACATGTCCACACAAAGTTATGTACATGAATGTTCATAGCCAAAAAATGGAAACAATCCAAATGTCTATCAAGCAGTAAATAGATTTTTAAAAAATGGTATATCCATGTAATGGAGTACTACTCTGCAATAAAAAGGAAAAAAAACCTGCTGATTTATGCTACAACATGGATGAACCTCACAAATATTATGCTGACTGAAAGAAGTCATATATAAATAACTACATATTGTATGCTTCCATATATATGAAATATTCAGAAAAGGTAAATTTATAGAGACAGGAAGCAGACCAGTAACTGCTTGGGCCCTGAGGATGGTGGTGGGAATGAACTGAAAATGAGCATGAGTGTACTTTTTGGAGGTTGGGAGATGTTATAAAACTAGATTGTGGTACCGATTGCACACTTCTATAAATCCGATTTTAAAATCACTGAATATTACACTTATAGTACATGAATTAGGTACTTAAATTAAATTTAACAAAGCTGTTAAAGAAAAATAAGGCTTATAGCTTATTGTATATATGCCATTTAGCAGGCACTGTGCTAGGCAGTGATGACAGAGGGAGATAAAGTCAGTCAAAGAAGACTTGCCATCATGGAGCTTACAATTTGCAATAATCAATATGGGATTTTGAGCAGGCTGACATTGTTGGCTTGTGAAGTTTCAGAAACAAACAAGCCATGTTAAAAATATTATATTGCTCTCCCTCAAAATTCTGCTTTCACGTAATTTACATTTATTGTAGGAGATTTGGAGGAGATGAAAAATGAGGATATAAAAACATGAATAAATACATTTTACGAGGTGGTAAGTACTGTTAATAAAAATAAATCTGAGATATAAAGAACTCCTGAAACTCAACAACCAAAAAACCAACTCGAAAATGGGCCAAGAAGTTGAGTAGATATTTCTCCAGATAACATATACAAATGGCAAAAATTGTATTAAAAGATGCTCAGTATCACTAATCATTAGGGAAATGCAAATCAAAACTACAAGGAAATACGCTTCACACTCATTAGAATGGTTATCATCACACGCACACACACACACACACACACACAAAACAGAAAACAAGTGTTTGTGAAGATGTGGATTAACTGGAAACTTTTGTGTGCTGTTGGTAGGAGTGGAAAATGGTACAGCCATTGGGGAAACAGTACAATGGTTTCTCAAAATATTAAATAGAGAATACGTCTGTGATCCAGAAATTCTACTTCTGGATACTTAAAAGAAACGAGGATCTTGAAGCAATACTTGTAAATTCATGTTCATGACAGCATTATTTGATTATAGCTAAAACATGGAAGTAATCAAGTGTTCATCAATGGATAAATGCATTAAGCAAAATGTGGTATATATGTACAATGGGTTTTTAGTATTATAAAGGAAAAAATCTGAAATATTCTTTAAAATTTCTGACATATTCTGAATGAACTTTGCAGATATTATGCTAAGTGAAAAAAGCTAGTCACAAATGGACAAATATTGTATCATTCGACTTATCTGAGGTACTTAGAGTAGTCAAAATCATAGAGACAAAAAGTCGAATGGTAGTTGCCAGGGGCTGGGGGAAAGGGGTAATGGAAACTTATTGTATAATATACATTGAATTTCTGTTTTACAAGATGAAAAGAGTTCTGGAGATGAATGGTGGTAATGCTTATACAGCATTATGAATGTACTTAATTATGAATATATTTAATATATACAATAAAATTAATATAGTTAAAATGGTCAAGACAGTACATTTTATATTATGTGTACTTTATCACAGTGAAAACATTGAAAAAAATTAGAGAAAATAAAGAGTTATGGAGCCAGAGGGAAGAGAGTGTGTTGTTTAAATATGATGATAATAGAAGACATCCTTGATAAGGTTCCTGGAGGAACGAATAGAAAGCCGCGCAGATGTCTGACTAAAAAACATTCCAGGCAGAGGAAACTGCGTTAGGGACGTGCATGGCCTCTTTGAGGTCTGGCAAGGAGGCCAACGTAGTTGGAACAGAGTAAATGACCAGAAAGTGGAGATGAAGTCAGAGAGGGGACTGGGGCCAGATCATTCAGGGCCTTGAAACATTTTGTTCGACTTTAGATTCTACTGTGAGTGAGCTTAGGGGCCACGGGAAGGTTTTGAACAGAAAAAGGAAATAATCTAACATTTTCTAGTAGTTCATTCTGGTGACTGGTAGATAACAAACTAGACCACAAGGTTGGAAGTAGGGAGAATAGTACTATTGCAATCATCCAGGAGAGAGATGCTGGTGGCTCACATCAGGGTAGCGGCAGCCTACATGACAAGAAGTAGCCCAGGAAATATTGCCACTGTAGAACCAACAGGATTTGCTGATGTGTTGGATGACAGGTGGGAGAAAGAAGGGAATCAAGGATGACCCCAAGGTTTCTGATTGGAGCAACTAGACTAGATTATGAAGCAAATGTCTTTTTTTTTTTTTTTTAAATTATACTTTAAGTTCTAGGGTACATGTGCACAACGTGCAGGTTTGTTACACATATATATACATGTGCCATGTTGGTTTGCTGTACCTATTAACTCATCATTTACATTAGGTATTTCTCCTAATGCTATCCCTCCCCCCTCCCCGCTCACCCCATGACAGGCCCCAGTGTGTGATGTTCCCCACCCTGTGTCCAAGTGTTCTCATTGTTCAATTCCCACCTATGAGTGAGAAAATATGGTGTTTGGTTTTCTGTTCCTGTGTTAGTTTGCTGAGAATGATGGTTTCCAGCTTCAACCATGTCCCTACAAAGGACATGAACTCATCCTTTTTTATGGCTGCGTAGTATACCATGGTGTATATGTGCCACATTTTCTTAATTCAGTTTATCATTGATGGACATTTGGGTTGGTTCCAAGTCTTTGCTATTGTGAATAGTGCCACAATAAACATATGTGTGCATGTGTCTTTATAGCAGCATG
>NW_012098421.1:1405133-1426824 GCF_000951045.1 Mandrillus leucophaeus | reverse complement strand
GGTGAGAGAGGGCATCCTTGTCTTCTGCCAGTTTTCAAAGGGAATGCTTCCAGTTTTTGCCCATTCAGTATGATATTGGCTGTGGGTTTGTCATAAATAGCTCTTATTATTTCGAGATATGTCCCATCAATACCTAGTTTATTGAGAGTTTTTAGCATGAAGGGCTGTTGAATTTTGTTGAAGGCCTTTTCTGCATTTATTGAGATAATCATGTGGTTTTTGTCTTTGGTTCTGTTTATATGCTGGATTACGTTTATTGATTTGTGTATGTTGAACCATCCTTGCATCCCCGGGATGAAGCCAACTTGATTGTGGTAGGTAAGTTTTTTGATGTGCTGCTGGATTCGGTTTGCCAGTATTTTATTGAGGATTTTTGCATCTATGTTCATCAGGGATATTTGTCTAAAATTCTCTTCTTTTGTTGTGTCTCTGCCAGGCTTTGGTATCAGGATGATGTTGGCCTCATAAAATGAGTTAGGGAGGATTCCCTCTTTTTCTTTTGATTGGAGTAGTTTCAGAAGAAATGGTACCAATTCCTCTTTGTACCTCTGGTAGAATTCAGCTGTGAATCTGTCTGGTCTCGGACTTTTTTTGGTTGGTAGGCTATTAATTATTGCCTCAATTTCAGAGCCTGTTATTGGTCTACTCAGGGATTCAACTTCTTCCTTGTTTAGTCTTATGGGGGTGCATGTGTCCAGGAATTTATCCATTTCTTCCAGATTTTCTGGTTTATTTGTATAGAGGTATTTATAGTATTCTCTGATGGTAGTTTGTAGTTCTGTGGGATTGGTGGTGATATCCCCTTTATCATTTTTTATTGCACTTATTTGATTCTTCTCTTTTTTCTTCTTTATTAGTCTTGCTAGGGGTCTATCAATTTTGTTGATCTTTTTGAAAAACCAACTCCTGGATTCATTGATTTTTTGAAGGGTTTTTTGTGTCTCTATCTCCTTCAGTTCTGCTCCGATCTTATTTATTTCTTGCCTTCTGCTAGCTTTTGAATGTGTTTGCTCTTGCTTCTGTAGTTCTTTTAATTGTGATGTTAGGGTGTCGATTTTATATCTTTCCTGCTTTCTCTTGTGGCATATTTAGTGCTATAAATTTCCCTCTACACATTGCTTTAAATGTGTTCCAGAGATTCTGGTATATTGTGTCTTTGTTCTCATTGATTTCAAAGAACATCTTCATTTCTCCCTTCATTTCATTATGTAACCAGTAGTCATTCAGGAGCAGGTTGTTCAGTTTCCATGTAGTTGAGCAGTTTTGATTGAGTTTCTTAGTCCTGAGTTCTAGTTTGATTGCAC
The DNA here is from genome assembly GCF_000951045.1 of Mandrillus leucophaeus. NCBI lineage: Eukaryota > Metazoa > Chordata > Mammalia > Primates > Cercopithecidae > Mandrillus > Mandrillus leucophaeus. The sequence goes on along the minus strand of NW_012098421.1, from coordinate 1,425,520 downwards.
TGTGGTCTGAGAGACAGTTTGTTATAATTTCTGTTCTTTTACATTTGCTGAGGAGTGCTTTATTTCCAACCATGTGGTCAATTTTGGAATAAGTGTGATGTGGTACTGAGAAGAATGTATATTCTGTTGATTTTGGATGGAGAATTCTGTAGATGTCTATTAAGTCCACTTGGCGCAGAGCTGAGTTTAAGTCCTGGATATCCTTGTTAACTTTCTGTCTCATTGATCTGTCTAATGAGGACAGTGGAGTGTTAAAGTCTCCCATTATTATTGTGTGGGAGTCTAAGTCTCTTTGTGGGTCTCTAAGGACTTGCTTTATGAATCTGGGTGCTCCTGTATTGGATGCATATATATTTAGGATAGTTAGCTCTTCTTGTTGAATTGATCCTTTTACCATTATGTAATGGCCTTTTTTGTCTCTTTTGATCTTTGTTGGTTTAAAGTCTGTTTTATCAGAGACTAGGATTACAACCCCTGCTTTTTTTGTTTTCCATTTGCTTGGGAGATCTTCCTCTATCCCTTTATTTTGAGCCTATGTGTGTCTCTGCACATGAGATGGGTCTCCTGAATACAGCACACTGATAGGTCTTGACTCTTTATCCAATTTGCCATTCTGTGTCTTTTAATTGGGACATTTAGCCCATTTACATTTAAGGTTAATATTGTTGTGTGTGAATTTGATCCTATTATTATGATGTTAGCTGGTTATTTTGCTCATTAATTGATGCAGTTTCTTCCTTGCATTGATGGTCTTTACAATTTGGCATGTTTTTGCAGTGGCTGGTACTGGTTTTTCCTTTCCATGTTTAATGCTTCCTTCAGGAGCTCTTGTAAGGCAGGCCTGGTGCTGACAAAATCTCTCAGCATTTGCTTGTCTGTAAAGGATTTTATTTCTCCTTTACTTATGAAGCTCAGTTTGACTGGATATGAAATCCTGGGTTGAAAATTCTTTTCTTTAAGAATGTTGAATATTGGCCCCCACTCTCTTCTGACTTGTAGAATTTCTGGTGAGAGATCCGCTGTTAGTCTGATGGGCTTCCCTTTGTGGGTAACCCAACCTTTCTCTCTGACTGCCCTTAACATTTTTTCCTTCATTTCAACCTTGGTGAATGTGACAATTATGTGCCTTGGGGTTGCTCTTCTCGAGGAGTATCTTTATGGCATTCTCTGTATTTCCTGAATTTGAATGATGGCCTGCTTGCTAGGTTAGGGAAGTTCTCCTGGATAGTATCCTGAAGAGTGTTTTCCAACTTGGTTCCATTCTCCCCGTCAGTTTCAGGCACACCAATGAGACATAAATTTGGTCTTTTCACATAGTCCCACATTTCTTGGGGGCTTTGTTTGTTTCTTTTTACTCTTTTTTCTGTAAACTTCTTTTCTCACCTCATTTCATTCATTTGATCTTCAATCACTGATACCCTTTCTTCCACTTGATCAAATCAGCTACTGAAGCTTGTGAATGCATCACATAGTTCTTGTGCCATGGTTCTCAGCTCCATCAGGTCATTTAAGGTATTCTCTATGCTGTTTATTCTAGTTAGTCATTCGTCTAATCTTTTTTTCAAGGTTTTTAGCTTCTTTGCGATGTTTTTGTACATCCTTCTTTAGCTCAGAGAAGTTTATTATTACCAATCTTCTGAAGCCTACCTCTGTCAACTCGTCAAAGTCATTCTCTGTCCAGCTTTGTTCCATTGCTGGCGAAGAGTTACATTCCTTTGGAGGAGAAGAGGTGTTCTGGTTTTTAGAATTTTCAGATTTTCTGCTCTGGTTTCTCCCCATCTTTGTGATTTTATCTACCTTTGGCCTTTGATGATGGTGACCTACTGATGGGGTTTTGGTGTGGATGTCCTCTTTGTTGACGTTGATGCTATATTCCTTTCTGTTTGTTAGTTTTCCTTCTAACAGTCACGACCCTCAGCTGCAGGACTGTTGGAGTTTGCTGGAGGTCCACTCTAGACCCTGTTTGCTGGGGTATCACCAACAGAGGATGCAGAACAGCAAATATTGCAGAACAGCAAATATTGCTCCCTGATCCTTCCTCTGGAAACTTCGTCTCAGAGAGGCAACCAGCTGTATGAAGTGTCATTCAACCCCTACTGGGAGATGTCTCCCAGTTAGGCTGCTCAGGAGTCAGGGACCCACTTGAGGAGGCAGTCTGTCAGTTCTCAGACCTCAAACTCCGTGCTAGGAGAACCACTACTCACTTCAAAGCTTTCAGACAGGGACGTTTAAGTCTGCAGAAGTTTCTGTTGCCTTTTGTTCAGCTATGCCCTACCCCCAGAGGTGGAGTCTACAGAGGCAGGCAGGCCTTGTTGAACTACAGTGGGCTCCACTCAGTTGGAGCTTCCTGGCCGCTTTGTTTACCTACTCAAGCCTCAGCAAAGGTGGACGCCCCTCCCCCAAGCTTGCTGCTGCCTTGCAGTTTGATCTCGGACTGCTGTGCTAGCAGTGAGCAAGGCTCCATGGGTGTGGGACCTGCTGAGCCAGGTGCGGGATATAATCTCCTGGTGTACTGTTTGCTTAGGCCATTGGAAAAGCGCAGTATTAGTGTGGGAGTGTCCCAATTTTCCAGGTACCATCTCTCATGACTTCCCTTGGCTAGGAAAGGGAATTCCCTGACCCCTTGCACTTCCCAGGTGAGGCGATGCCCCACCTTGCTTCGGCTTACACTCTGTGGGCTGTACCCACTGTCCAACAAGTCCCAGTGAGATGAACCTGGTACCTCCGTTGGAAATGCAGAAATCACCCATCTTCTGTGTTGCTCCTGCTGGGAGCTGTAGACTGGAGCTGTTCCTATTCCACCATCTTGGAGGGAGCTATGAAGCAAATGTCTTTAAGAGTGCTAACACTTCAGTCTGAGACTGCAGGTAGGAATTCATGAAAATTAATTGCTAAAATCCTGATGGAATGAAATAGCAGAATGAGATAGCTGTGTTTTCTTTATACAGTATTTAAGCCATATTTCTGCATAGCTAGGGAATATGCAAGTGTTTTTCTTTGCTCCTGATACCACAGTTACAAAGGATTCCACCGGTGTCACTCAGGAAACAGGGAAGTGTTTCTGTGTCCTGTATTTCAATTCCTGACATGTTAAAGATGGCGGTGGCCATCCTTTTCTACAGTATCTCAAGCTCATTCTCCACCAGATGGCAGCACTGAAGTTCAGAGGCCCTCAGCGCAGAGCCTCCTTGCCTGGTGAATACAAATGCAAAACTTTAAGCTCCTTCTTCACACAAGTTAGACTCTCATTCTCTCTCCTACTTCCCCTCCCCCACTGAAGGCAACCCCTTCCAATAATCAGCCTTCTAGACTAAAATAGAGGCTTTTAACATTTTAATGTCTTGTCACATTACTCACCAGTCTCATATAGGCCCAGGAAACCATTTCCTGGAGGCCTCTTTTTTATTTGTGTTCATTAGCTGCGCTAATACATTCTCTTGGAAACCACAGTTTAATAAATTTCATAGCGCATGACCAGTGGACTTAATGAATATTAGTCACTCGAAGCAATTTTTGTTTATTCAGCTTCTCTTTCCTCTCCTCCCTTTCCCTACTCCAGACCTCATTCTGTGGAATGATAATAATACACAGAGAGCTGGCTGGCCACAGAAGACTCTAAAAACAAGAAGAAAAAGGATCTTTCTGAGCTCACACCTGTTTTAAGATTTGTTATCCTTAAAACGAAAAGCTGTAGGGATTCACTCGGCTCTTTCCTTGTAGCTCCCCGTGGACTTTGCTATTAAACCGCAGGGAGGAGTCCAGCCTTCAGAGCACTTAAAAGTACTTATGTCAAATCCATCCCATTCTTCCGGCCTCCGTTCCTCAATCCAGCCACCATTCCCAGGGGCTGGAGCACATTACAAGGCATTCACTTCATATGAATGGGCACACACAGACTTTTTCACCATTTCGATATGTCTAACATTTGCAGGCACATCCTGTAGGCTGCCTGAAACAGCCTTAATTTCAATTTACTGTCTCCCCAAGGATCTTGCCATTCTGCGGAAAGTAGAAAACTCAATGGTTGTTTCTCGTCTCCGACCTCTCACCCCAGGCTCTCTCTGCCCTCCTCCTCTTTCAAGGAAAAGCTGTAGTGGGAGGAACATTTTGCTCCAGATGAATAGAATGAAGTTTTGATGCTTCTAACAGCACGTATGATCTTTTATTTTTAAAAAATAATGAGCAAGTTACACCAGATTACCACATTTGGAAAGTGTTCAAAGTCGGCATACAAAGCTCAGTAAATGCTGTCTTGGGTCCTCCTGGAATATGATTACATAAGACAGCATGAAATCATAGTCTTGAAGTTTTATGTTGTCATTTGTAATCTGCTAGGTCTAACTCTATATAACTTTTTAGTATGGAAATTTTCAAATACGTATACAACTTCAGAAAATATTATAATGAACCTCAATGCATCTGTCCTTTAACTTTCACATTAATCAACATTTGGCCAATCTTATTTTATCAAATCCTTTTCTCACACATGCTTGTCTTTTTTGCTTAGAGATTTAAAAACAAATGACAGATGTTATGTCTTTTTCTCTGCAAACAGTTTGGCATGCCTTGCTAACTGATAAGAGCTTTCTATTTTTAGCATAATCATCATGCCAATATCACACTTAATATAATTAGTGGTAATTCCTTAGTCATCTCATGCCCAGTCCATATTAGTTTTTTCCTGATTACCTCAATATATTTTTTTACTAGTTCAGAATCCAAACAAGACCCACTTGTTGAATTAGTTGTTTTTTCCTTAAGTCTCTTTTGTTTTGCAACAAGTCTTCCTCCTCCTTCTCCTTCTTCTCCTCCTCCTCCTCTTCCTTCTTCTCCGGTTTTAAGCCATAGATCTGTTGGTAATACCAAGATTTTTGTCTATAGAAATATTTCATACTGTACATTTGACTGATTGTTTCCTTATGGTGTCATTGAATTTGTTCTTGTATTGTTAGCTGAGTTTTTCACTCTTATAGTGAATAAAAACCATTAGAATATTGAGGGAAATCCTCATTGTGCTTTGGCATCTGGAGCTACACTTACTGTTAATTCATTCAACAAATATTAATTAGCTCTTATAATGTACCAGGCACTGTACTGGGCTTTGGGAATGCAGAGTGACTAAGGGGGTTGGGAATATGGGATAACTGAGAAAATCATGGACCTTATCCTTGTGAAACTTAGGAGTCGTGGGTGTCAAAGCACCACTTAAAAAAACACCTGTGTTGGGTTCTAATAATACCCTTGTAAAGTCTATCAAGTTGTAAAGCCCTCTCAAATTTACTGAAGAATACTGAGGATGAAGTGGTAGGTGCTGTAGACAGGAACTATACCAGAAATCACTAATGGAGAAGTCAGACACCGTTCCCTTTGGACTTTTGGATTTCAATCTTTTGATAAATTAATTTTAGATCCTCAACTCTGTCACAGGTGGATCAGTACTGCTAAAAAGATTTAGGCAACCTCTGAACAAAATTAATATCAGGGTATCAACTTTTATTAGCCTAGGTTACAAAAGAAGTTAATTCCTTAAGAGTTCCCTAATTTTGACACACATCTCCAAGAAATCCATCAATGCATCAAAATAAGAAACACATTGGAACATAGTGCACACAGACTAAACACAACTGAAATAAAAGTTGCCCAAAACAAAATGTCTCTTATTTACCAGTGTGTGATAAACTCTGATATTTCCAAATTTATTTTGTTTTATTTTCATTTCATTTTGTTTTCAAAAAATGCTTGTTGCAAACCAATAAATGAATTTTGTGATCCACCAGTAAGTCACGATCTGCTGATTTTGGAAAAGGCTTGACATTTGGATAAGGTGGGGTCATGGGCCATCTGCTTGAACTATGCAGTTGAGGCTTAACTTTTGTAAAAGCCCAGATTTTGTGCCTTTGAAATAATATCGGAGGAAGGGATTGAGGTAGGAGGTTTTCAGAAGTTGTAAACAGCATCAAGGCCTTCCTCGTATTTATTTATTTATTTTTTTCTGGATAGAAGAAGTGTAAGCAGATGGAGGGAGACACTGGGGGCAAAGTAAGATTCTTGGGAATTTCAAGTGTCTTATTTTTAAAGAATGAGACTAAAATTTTTAAAGTAGCACCTATGGACTGGATGTTTTCTCATCTTATGTAATCTTTATAACAATGTAACTGTGTAGCCTTTATATATGTTACATAGGAGAAAACTTGGATTCCCCGAGACTGACTAAGTAAGAGGAATAGACTATTAAGCAACTCACAGAGGTCATGTCTCCTGACAACTGGGGACTAACAGAGGCTGGAGCCAGACAATCTTTACTCTGAATCCTTGCTGTGGTACTCAGTGATAGTCATTAGTAAGTCAGGAATAAATAAGATAAAATGTGCAAACACTCAGCATCTAGTAGTCACTGATTATTTGTATGTATATAGGATACATGTATAAGCTATATATTAAAATATGTATATATGATATATATACATATAAGATATATATTAAAATTTTTGTTTTTAAAATTATCCCTTGGAACAAGATGATATGTCAAAAATACTGGCATTGTGTACATTTCTAATCTTGCAGTCTGTTGGCATCCCTCTCTGCTTTGTCTCCTCCCAGTAACGCTGAATATGGTTAGAGTCCTGCATGTACTGGACACTGAAGCAAAACTTGAAAAGCAAACAAATAAACACACATACAAACTAAACAACAGGTGTCAGCCTCCAGCAGAGAAATTTGATGGAAGAAGCCATAATTTTGAGTAACAACCTATATTTCATCAAGACTAGGTTCCTTTCCAACACTCAGAGATTCTGTTATTGCTATTGGTGCTTTAATGAGAATATTTCCATTCTCACACATACCACACTGAGAGGCAATGGTATATGGTGTATAAGAGCTCCAACCCTCAGTGCAAGATGACCTATGCTTTAATTCTGGTTCTGTCACTTCCCTGCTGTATTAGCCCATTCTTGCATTGCTATAAAGAAATACCTGAAGACTGGGTAATTTATAAGAAAAGAAGTTTAATTGGCTCGTAGTTCTTCAGGCTACACAGGAAACAGTGCTGGCATCAGCTTCTAGGGAGGCCTCAGGAAGCTTTTACTCATGGTGGAAGGCAAAGTGGGAGAAGGCACTACACATGGCGAAAGCAGGAGCAAGAGAGAAAGAGTTGGGGATGGAGAGGAGTTGCCATGCTTTACAACAACCAGATCTTACAAAAACTCAGTACCGTAAGGACAGCACCAAGCCACGAGGGATCCACCCCCATGACCCAAACATCTCCCTCCAGGCCCCATTTCCAACACTGGAGAGTACATTTCAACATGAGATTTGGGTGGGGAAAATATTCAAATTATATCACCTGCTATGTGGTTTTGAACAAATCACTTAAACCCTTTTTCCTCCATCCTCATTAGTAAAACAAGGTTTATGATGTTAATCACAATGATGATGATAAAAATGCTCACCATGTAGGTTGTTGTAAGAATTCAATGCATTAGCATACATAAAACACTTAGAACAGTATCCAGAATATAAGAAGTGTTGGCAAATATTATGATGTTACAAGTTAGAGATACTCCCTCTGCTCCTGAAGGGCCAACATTTCCAGTTTCAGTTGCATTTGGCAGCTTTCTGGAATGGAGCAAATCATAGTTAGGTCTCCACTCATTCAGTGGGACTTTGTGAGTCATTGACAGTGGTTAAGATGCAGTGCTAGCTACAGAATAGTTTAGAAAAACAATGGAACATCTGTTCTTTCCTCAATAATTTACAATCTAATTGAGAAAAAAACAATGCTATCTGCCACCAGCTAGCTGTGAGATTTTACTCAGGATACTGTCCCACTCCAAAAATAAGGGGCTCCACTACTCTGAACTGATGATGAGTAAATTGGGATTCACCAGGTTTAGCACCTCAATTCACAAAGACAAGAGTCTCTATTGAAGAATTATAAAGAAAATTATGAACTCATAAAAATATTTTAAATAAGTTAGAGTCTGAAAAATAAAGAACGTTGTCTTATTTAGTGATGACCCCATAAGGGACTCCACTACTCTGCAAGTGATGATGAATAAACTGGGAATCACCAGGTTTAGCACCTAAATTCACAAAGGCAAGAATCTCTATCCAAGAATTATAAAGAAAATCATGAACTCATAAAAATATTTTAAATAAGCTAGCATCTGAAAAATAAAGAATGTTATCTTATTTAGTGATGATCCCCAGATAAAAACTTGAGGAAGTTTATGGTTAAACATTTTTACTTAGGATACATTTTTCTTTTTTTTTCTCCTCCTTATCTTCCTTACTATCTCTTTCTCTTCTTATTTCTTCTCCTACATTTTCTCCTTTTTTCTCCTTATCTGCCCCCTTAGACATTCATGAGGACTTGCCAAAGAAACAATGGGACAACCAGGTTGAGAAAGACAAGTTAAATCTCTCCTTTTGTTAATTCTGATTGGAGAAGCTTTACTCACATCCTCTCTTCCTCTCCTATGAGGCAAGTCACTTCTAAGTATCTGGACAGCCTTCTCCCTTGATGTTGAGCAGGACCTTTGACAGAGAGTGTAATATTCAGAGTGATCAATTCTGATTCCATTATTTTAGTCCTGATGAAGACAAATCTATCTTAAAATTCTTGCTTGTTGCAAATTAAAAGCAACATTTATTTGTGAAATTAAAAAGCACTCAGATGGCAACCAAATGCTCAGATGTCTTTATCCTTTTTTTTTTTTTTAAATGACTATCTTCCTTTGAAGATGCATGTTTTCTAAAAGCAAATAGAATCATTCATCTTAAAACTGGTTACCCTATGTTCAGCCATATAACAAGTCACTGACTTAACTGAAATGTTGAGAATCTCACAGTCCATCATATATCTCATTAGCAATATAAAAATCTGTTCCTGGGCTGAAATATTAACTGCTGCCCAAATAAACAACCATCTATCATACATGAATGCACTGCGGTAGGCAGCTACTTCATATCTTATTATGAAAGGTTTCCCTCAGTATGAATGCAACAGATCTGTGAATTTATTTCCCTATGTGGGTCCCCTACATGAGTTGGATGCCGGCAGCCTTAGAAATGGGTTATAGTTAAAGGTTTATTTTTATAATCCTATTGTTTGCAACTGAAAATGCATCTTCCAATAATGACAGTGTTACAAGTCAAGGTTAGATCCCTGAGGTCACCTGTGAATGTTTACTGAAAGCAAAGCTGAAATGTTCTAATTTATAGCCACTGGCTTTCCTAAGCAACGCCCTGCCCTAGCACTGAGTCCCTAAGGCCCCCAAGGTTCGACTTACTACTGAGATTGTGAAGAAGAAGTGGGAATGGGTATAGAATTGCACAGCATTGGAGGCAAAGGAGGAGAAAATGAAAGGGGGGCTCCATGGCTCCTCTTATATTCACTGGGATTACTGGTGAATCAGAGATGATCTGCCCACCTTGTACTTCTCATAATACGGCTCTATATCCAAGCTGCCTTCATGAAAGTCTTATGTGTTTGTAATTGAAAAACTTTGTCCTTCTTTAAAAAAATAAGAATTTGTGGCTACCTCTAGAGTTTCCAGTCAGATAGGTATTTTGGTCTATTTAGTGGGGAAAATGCACAACACAAGTTACTTGACATATGCAGATTAGCTTTTAAAGGTTGTTGCCTTGATATTGTATTTGGTGAGCAGTTGGACTGTGTAGCTTGTTGGCATTTGTTTTATTGTACCCAAATCCTAGTTCTCCATGACAGTTCTAGAGAATTTAGAGTAATGGCTTTTTAAAGCTGAATCATGAACACAGTCCTGGAACAGAACACCCTCATTTTGTATTGACACAGGTAGAGAACAATCTCAACCTGAAGGAGATAAGGGTGGGCACAGTCTGCACATGAATTTCCTGACATACACTCACAGGGGCATCCTCTCCCTGTAGGCCTATAACAGTGTTTTTCTGAAGCAAGTACCACTAACAAGAGGTGTTCTTTGGAGCAGACTAAGGGTTAATCAAGTGAGTAAAAACTGACCCTGGATGTATGTCTGAACCTCTTCAATTCAACACTGCCCTAGAACTGATTGTTATATATTTTTTTTTTTTTTTTTTTTTTTTTTTTTTGAGATGAAGTCTCGCTCTGTGGCCCAGGCTGGAGTGCAGTGGCACGATGTCAGCTCACTGCAAGCTCTGCCTCCCAGGTTCACGTCATTCTCCTGCCTCAGCCTCCCAAGTAGCTGGGACTACAGGTGCCTGCCACCACACCCAGCTAATTTTTTGTATTTTTTGTATTTTTTTTTTGGTAGAGACGGGGTTTCACTGTGTTAGCCAGGATGGTCTCAATCTCCTGATCTCGTGATTTGCTGCCTCAGCCTTCCAAAGTGCTGGGATTACAGGCGTGAGCCACTGTACCTGGCCATATTCTCTATTATTCTTTACAATATTTAAATAAAAAGAAGTATGTAGTATTTTGTGTGCAGGAAGGCACTGTGTCTTAGAAATAAAATTTCTGCTCTTGAGGGATTTATAGTCCAGCTCTGCAGACAGACACATGGACAAATAATTACCATGCAATGGGATGCATGCTATCATGGAAATGCATTTACAGGGGAAGAAGATATTAATTCAACCTTGAAGAAGGTTGGGAAGGCATCAGAGAGGATGTGTCGTCTGAGTTTTACCTTGAGAAGGAGGTAGGATTGCTGTACTTGGTAAAGATTGTATTGGCTAGAAGGAACCATATGAGCAAAGATCTGGAGGTAAGAAAGTATTTAGCCTGTTTGAGGAAGAACAGGGATCCATGCAGTGGCTTAAATGTAATAATGGACATTGAAGCTAGAGAGGTAAATATAGGACAATGTATAAAAGTCCTTTCCTATATCAGACTAGGAAATTTAGATTTTAACTTATATACAATAGAAAGTGGGATGCTAGCTAAACTTTCTGCTAGAAAATTTGATGGTAGAATACAATATTAAGGAAAGTATTAGAGACCATAGAACTGAAATTTTCTGGACTTGGGGACCCTTGGGATAATTGCTGTGTCTCCTCTTTAGGTCTTTCTAGGAAGCAATGAAGCCTGGGGCTTAGAGCAGAACTCAGGTGTCATCAACAGCTATTAATGGAAGAAAGACTCATCTGCCTCAGACTCACACGGGATATGCAGGTGTTCCCTATAAAACGGTCCAGGTTTTCTGCATCTGCCTCTTAGCAAACTTATGTGACTGCCCAATAAATTTCCACACGCGCAATATTCTCCCCTTCTCCCTTTCCCTCCTTTCCCCTCCCTTCCCCTTCCTTTCTTTCTCTCTCAGAACGTGGCACAGCTGATGAATTAGAGGGACACATAGGCTTTCTAGAAGCTCACTGAGTAACTTCTCATGGCATAGACATTTGTTGAATGTCCTCTATAGGCCAAGCCCTGGGGATGGCCCTCTGTATGGTGCTAAACAGGTGATCGACTGGTGAGGTTTGGGGAAGCACATTTTATTCATGGTTTCCTTAATCGCTCTATTATTTCTCCTGCATAACACGTGCCTCAATCAAGGCCATTTATGATCTGAATGTATGAAAGCTATAATTTTGAGCATCCCCCAGTGTGTTCCCTGCCCTCCAATCAAGCCTCCTACCAGCTCTCCTCCCACCCCAGCCTTGTGGCCCTACCCTATATTCTATCCCTGGCTGAAAGCCCCTTCTCTTTGCTGATTCAAATCCCATCCAGCATTCAAAACCACCACCTCCATAATGGCTTTCTGATGTCTTGCATCCTCATCAATTTCTTGGAGATATAATTCAGGGTAACAGTTAAAAAACTGGGCTCTAAATTAAGCAGAGAGGTTAACTCTGAGGAAAGGAGAAAGAGATGTGTTCAGGGCCTTCATCCATTGCTAACATATTATATCTTAAGCTGGGTGATGAATATACAGGTATTTTTAAAAACATAGTTCATTGTATAATTTTGTATGATTGAATTATCTTACAAAAGAAAAAAGTCACATATTAAATGTGCTACCTTGTGCAAGTTCCCTAACTTCTTTATGCCCCAGTTACCTCATTTGTAGGAAATGATAACAGTGCCCTCTTGTTGTGGGCATTAATAATATTAGATAATGCCTGTCAGGAATTTACAAAGTGCTTGATATATAGTAAGAACTCAATAAATGTTAGTAATGGTCTTCACCTCTTTTCCCTTTGAACTCCCCAGAGTGCTTTTGCTCAGAATTATATAATTTAATATTTAATTGAACCTTCTCTGGTTCTGTGATTTTTGCTCATTTTTTTACTATGCTCCTCTTTTTTCTTGAGGGCAGTCACAGTGTGCTATCCTTCTTCTTAAGCTCCACAGCACCCTAGCATGGTGCCCAGGGTATCTGAATAGGTTCATAAATTCTTAAAGTTGATTGATTGGAATGGTCTTTTCAAGGATTAACTGTATATGATTCCCATGGTTTTTCGCTCATCTGTGTCTGAATAGCTAAAGAAGAAACCTGTGCATGTCTGTTACTTTCCTCCTGTCATATGACCTGTGAGCAGCTACCTTAGGGCTCAGAGTTGAAATATATGAACTAGCCAAGAACACACACATTCACAGGCTTCCCAAAGTCCGCCCACCACTTCCTATTTCCAGTCAGTGCTAGAACACCTCCCAATAATTCAATAAGTATGCACCCCTTCTTTCTTAAAACAGTATTTGTGAAGGTTATAATCTTCTGTTTCACACTTTAAGGGAAATCTGAGCTAACCAGCTGCTCCACAGCCAAGTCCTAATGGTGACAATCATCTTGCTCTTGGCAAGACTATTTCCGGGTCTGCTTAAAGCCAGAGTGTGTGCTCCGGAGTCTAGAGCGGAGCTAAAATCTCATCAGGAGTTGGCTGCGGAGCATCCATTTACCCAGCTATAAACCATCCCCTGAGCTCCTGCCTGCCTCTACAGTGGAGTGACAAGCCAACCCAAATACAGGGGCCCAGCAGATAGTCCTGAACCCCCAATGTGTGCTTGCTGACTACTGATGCAATATCTGCATTCATCACTGGGGCTCTGAAGGTTCCAGGAGGCCGAGTATTTCTGCAGAGGTTGGAGCCTCCTAGTCCTAGCTCAGTTCATCTGATCTTGAGGAAATCTGTTTAGTTGAACTGCCTTTGCTGGGGTTGATGACAGGGCAGCAGAGGGGAGAGCAGTAAAAGGGAAAGGCAAAGAGGTCAGAATAATGATAATATTTAATTCCACGAGGAAGCTCCACTCAGTGTGGTAATCAAGGCCCTGAATCATGTCTCCAAGTGGATTATAAATTCTGCTGAAGGATGAGATCTAAGGAGACACAAATCAGCCATCATATCCAATATTTTTTCTACTGCATCTATTGCCTTTAAGTAGATTCACTTGAGTAAATATAAGAAACGTTTAAGATGGAAACAGAAGGTGTACGTAAAACTCATGTGCAATGTAAATCATAAAGCTTCATATACTCCAAATTCTGCCATTTCTATCTCAGTCCTCATTTTCTAAATTGCATCCTAATAACATTGAAAACATACACACACACCCCTCTCCACCTACAGCTACCACAAAGATGTTCCCAGCCTGGAAACGTCTTTGCAGTCAGGCCTGACTTCTGTCAATTACTCCAGATGCTAAACTAATTGGCTTGATGCTCAGATGAAAGAATCTAAATCTAGAAAGGCAGGAAAAGCCCCCTCCTGTGACCAAAGCCATTAAACCTCAATTAGGAGATAGACAGGGAAGGTGTAGATGAGTCTGGGGTAATTACAGGGCTTTGTCTGACAGCTCAGTTCCTGAAGCCTGGACCAGAGCAGGTGATTTGGAAATCTGATCCCGAGACAGCTGCAGATGGTGCAGGCTGATTGCACCCGGCCAGACGGACCTCATCCCACTGGCAGCTTTCTGCAGCGTGTGGCCCCTCACAACTTAGCACTGCCTGGCGAGCTGGCCCCATCTGTTCCGTGATGGCCAGGCACACAGAGAGCCACCACAGGAGCAAACACCTATAGACTCTAACCAGAGATATTGTTGGGATAGAGGTAGGGGTGGGGGTGGTCTGTCCTTGTTTTGGTTTAGATCTCCACAATATTCATCTTATCCACGTTTCAGGAGAGTTAGAAACTGACTAAAGCTTCCACTGTCCTCATCCTAGGCACTTGGAGAGACTTGATAACAGCTGACCAGGGCTGTTTTCCGAAGGTTCCTGAAAGTTGGAGTCATTCCTGCCTCCCATGCATTTAGGACACGGAGGGATCATTCATGGTGTTATCAGCTGAATGGTGTCCCTGTAAATTCGTATGTAGATGTCTCCACCCACAGGACTACAGAGTATAACCGTATTTGGAGATAAGGTCTTTAAAGAGGTGATCAGCTGAAAATGAGGCTGTTAGGGTGGGCCCGTTATCCAATATACTTGTATCCTTACAGGAAGAAGAGATTAGGACACAGGCTGAGAGACACTAGGCGCATATGTGTGTCAATGGACAACCATGTGAAGAGACAGCAAGTGTGCAGCCATCTGCAGTCAGCATCTTGATCTCAAACTTCCAGCCTCTAGAACTGTGAGAAATACATTTCTGCTTCAACCACCACTTTCTGTGGTATTTTGTTCTGGCAACCCTAACAAACTAATACAACAGGTTTATTAATTCACCCAATAAGTATTTGTTGAGTATTTACTTTGTGCCAGAAATTGTTTACATGCTGGGAATACACAGCTAAAAAAGACAGACTACTCTCGCTGTTGTGAATTTATATCTTCATAGGGAAGAGGAGAAAGGTCACTAACAAGGTAAACACACACACAAGTTAATTTTAGAGGATGGTAAGTGTTATGAAGGAGACAGAACAGGGTGATATAGGGCTGCTTCGGATAAAGTGTTGAGGAGAAGGCCTTTTGGAGTGGTAATATTAGAGGTAGACCTGATAACAAGAAGGTGTTAGCCATACAAAGATCACAGGAGAAGAAAATGCAAAAGTGCTGGTGGGGCAGGAGAATAGGGTCTGGAGGCGGGGAACCTAAGGCTGTTTCATGCCTACTTCCTGTAACTAAATTGAAAGGAAAACCCTAACTTTCCATGCCTAAGTAACAAAAGGACCAGAAGCTACTCCCTTTGGCTTTTTCTGTGTGCAGATAGAAAATTGGAAAATTGGAAAATTGCAGGTTGAGTCTTTGTTTGCAACTTTGTAAGTTCACTTCAGTCTCTGGTTGGCTGCTTTCTGTAACCACTCAGACTGATTGCAGGCTACTACTTCAGTTACATGAGTTGAGCATGAATGAGAAACTTCTAGAGGGTATTTGAACCCAAGAAGTTTCTATGTATCTGGGCCCTTGTGGCGCTGCTTGTCCACTCCCACACTGTGGAGTGTACTTTGATTTTCAATAAATCCTGCTTTCGTTCTTTTGTTGCTTCATTCTTCCTTTGCTTTGCTGGATGTTTTATCTAATTCTTGTTCAAAACACCAAAAACCTGGACCACTTGCAGTCATGACCCTCTACACTGGGGCAAGGACAAATTGACTCCAAGGAACAAAAAGGCCAGTGTGAGTCAAAAAAAAAAAAAAAAAAAAAGGTGGTGTGAGGTGAATTTATGTCAACCTGAAGGGAGGAATAGAGTGGCTGGAGGCAGACCTCTGTATACAGCCCTGCCCTTTTCAAAGTTGGTGAGGGAGGTTGAAGGTTGTGATTGAAGGAGGCCACCTGTGGAGGTGAAAGACACAGACTAGAGTCCCAAGGATGGAATCTAAGCTCCAGGTACACAGTTGGCCTAGATCAGTGGCTATCAGCCCAACCGGAGTCAATGATGCTTTTTAAAGCAAGTATTTTATTAGATCCCTTCATTATCCTGAAATGATCATTATTCTGAATGATCTACCAAAGCACATAATAAAAAAGAATAATGTCCTAACTACAATAAAAGGGAAACATTTATAAATAATTATGATAAAGTAATTGCAATACATAAATATTCAGACACAGGTTACATTAGAAGAGAAAATGAAGTGGTTAGCTGACAGCAGATAGAATCACTCTCAGTGTGAGTCCCATGATTGTAGGCTGATACCTAGTTTGGTTGGTCAAAAGTTAAATTTAATCATTAGTAGTTTAGAAACTTTTCTTTCAGCTTGATAACTTGTAATGGTAATGTCATGCAAATTTGGGGATTATTGTCAAAGTAGGGCAAGTTTCTACCAAGCTTCTTTCAATTTTGAGCTTTAAGATTTCCTGGCATTTTAGATTTTCTTGTGCAATGACTAATCTTCAATGCTCTGAATTGTCAACACTTATTAACCACTACCCACATCCTTGTGGTTCTGGGCACTGTAGGATACATAAATCCTACAGGAGGACTCTGGGCCTTAAATCTACATCACAGTGTCAGGTGACGAGGAGCAGTGGGAGTTTTCTGAAAGCTAATCTTAGGCTGGAATTAACTCTATAACAGCAACTTAACTATAAGTGGAAGTGTCTGCAAGTCACGTAGACATATTCTACCACACCCAACCTTTAACCCAACTCCCTTTTCACTGGATCACAAAAATGTCTGTGACTTGATATGAGAGGAGGTATGGCAGACATGAAGTTAGCATGGAAAAGAGGGTGGCCTTAGCTAACTAAATACACTATCTTAAGCAAAATTTAAGAAACCATATAATCATGTGAACCCTCTGTTGGGGACTTCTCAGGAATCCATGGTAGAGGAGGTCCTGGAGCTTAAACTTTATTAGCTTCACTATTTATGCATCTCTACTTGTACTCAACTTCCATGTACTTCGAATCCAATAGCCAGCAAAATCCCAACTCTAAATTCACACTTCTGTATTTTCCATGGATGCCCTGCTGAGCACTGCTGGAGGAAATTTGTACTACCATGCATGATATTTCCCTTACAAATCTGGTAACTTGAACCTCACTTAACTCTGAATGATGTTCATTAGTTCTGTGGGTCTTGAGTTAGTTTTCTCTCCACTTTCTTAAACAGCTATTTTGAACATTCCCCATTATATTTAAGCACTTACCCTAGGCTAGGCTTCTTTGTTACTCATTTTAGCATTCCTTACACACTACACTACACACACACACAATTATTAGACCTGTCCTTACTTTGTATTAATGGAGGGATGTCACCTTTCTTGTTTACCGTCTCCATCCTGTTCTCTGAATTTCACTATACTTACTGTCCTGGGGACGTGGAAGCTTCATCTGGATCCTTCAATTATCTTTCTTTTTCCATAATCTTTAAGTACTCTGAGGCAATTGGTTATTGCCCCAGACTATAAATAAGCTCAAGTCTGTCTAAACATTAAACAAAATTCTTTCTTGATCCTGCATCTATCTCCAGCCACTTCCCTATTTTGTTTACCCTTTATAGTTAAAATTCTTAAAATAATGATCAATACTCACTGTCTCCATTTCCTGACCAACAGTTGCATCCCCACATAATCAGATATCCATCCCTGTCACTGCAATGAAACACTTTCACCAAGGTTACCAGTTGCCAAAGAATCTTCTAGTTGGTAAATTCAAGAGGCACTTTACTCTTGACCTTACTTGACCTTCGTGTGCATTGGGCACTATTGACCAGACCCTTATTTTTAAGGGATATTTATTGGTTTATTTATGTATTCCCTGTATTGCTCCAGAAATGATTTTCAAAGTATCCAGTCAAAATACAAATAATTTGGAAAGATAAAATAAAAATTTTAAAATGTCTTAGTTGTTCTCTTGGCTTTTAAATATGTATACTTTAACAACCCTTAAAGATAATCAATACTGTTAAGTCTCTTCAGATAATACAGGAATCTAAGAATACTTTAACTTCAGTCTCTTCCAATTTATAATTTATATACAAAATTTTTAATCAATTTTATCTTTTTAAAAACCTGTAAATAGATATCAGTGTTATGTTTAGAGAATCAGTGATTTATATTCACCCATATAATTATCAATTTCCTTGAACACTGTTTCTTTTCTGTATCTCACATTTTCCATCTGGAATCACCTTTATGAAGTACATACTTTAGAAGTTTCTTAAACAGAAACTTGTTGATGGCAAAACTCTTGTTTGTGTGAAAATTTTGTATTTTGTCCGTATTCTTGGAAATAAGTTTTCTGGGTAAAAGACCCTAGACCCATTGCTCTGTTTTCTCAGCATATTGAATATAGTTTTGTCCTGTCCATTTTTGTTGAGAAATCAAATGTTGGTCTTGCTGTTTCTTTGTGGGTGTACTTTTCTCATCTGTCTACTTTAGGATGTTCTTTGTGTCTTTTGTACATTGAATATCACTACTTTGTCCTGGATCACATCCTGCTTGGAATTTGTTAGGTTGCCTGAAGTTATGGATTGGTTTCTTTCATTAATTCTGTAAAAATTTGCCATAATATATTGAAATACTGCCTTTCCTTCAGTCTCTTACTTGTCTTCTTCCATAACTTTGATTAGTAATATTTTGGACTGTTTACTCTCAATGCCCACTTTTATTTCTTTTGCATAAGAAGCATAGTTATTGTTGTCCTTTGCTTGATAATCCTGCAATCTGTAGTCTTTGCTGGTGTGACTCAGATCTCTGCTGCTTCTGTTGATTATTGTTTCAGTGCCAAATTACTTTTTGTTTTAGTATTTTGTGTTTTCCCTTTTGTTCTTTACTATGATTTCATATTCAAACCATCTAGGTCCAGTTTGTGGTTCCAAATTCTTAGGGAGACTTATTTTCTTAGGGCAGATTTTATTTCTCTTGTCAAAGAGAGATAGATGAAAATAGACAAGATTTTTGGTTTCCCTCTTTTGCCAGGTGACTTATTTATTTTTCATTTTTATACTAGGTTACTAGGTTCCTTGCATTTCCTTTTTTCTTTTTTTTTTTTGAGATGGAGTCTGTCTTGCTCTGTCACCCAGGCTGGAGTGTAGTGTCATGATCTTGGCTAACTGTAACCTCTGCCTTGTGGGTTCAATCTATTCTCCTGTCTCAGCCTCCCGAGTAGATAAGATTACAGGTGTGCACCACCACGCCCAGCGAATTTTTGTATTTTTAGCAGAGACGGGATTTTGCCATGTTGGCCAGGCTGGTCTCGAAGTCCTGACCTCAGGTGATCCACCCACCTCGGCCTCCCAAAGTGCTGGGATTACAGGCGTGAGCCACTGCACCCGGCCGGTTCCTAGAATTTCTATAGGGTCTCTTATTAGACTTTCCCACCTGTTTGTCTCTTACTTTGTAGACCCTGCATGGCTATTGAAATGAAAGCTCAAAGCCAGGCTCACACCTGTAATCCCAGCACTCCGGGAGGCAAAGGCAGGAGGGTCACTTGAGACCAGGAGCTTGAAACCAGCCTGGTCAACACAGCAAGTCCCCACCTCTACAAAATTAAAAAAGAAAAAAAAAAAACATTAGCTGAGTGTGGTGGCGCACATCTGTGATCCCAGTTACTCGGGAAGCTGAGGTGGGAGGATCACTTGAGCCCAGGAGGTCAAGGCTGCAATGAGCCATGACTGCCATTGCACGCCAACCTGGGCCACAGAGTGAGACCCTGTCTTAAAAACACAAGCAAACAAAAAGAAATGAAACTTCAAGGTCTCTGGGGTTCAAAGTTTCTCTGAGAAAGTGGGCCTCAGTGGGAGCTTGCCTCTCTGGATCCACACTGTCATAATTTTTGCTTCCAAGGGTTCCTTATAGCATTTTATTTGAAAATATGTTTTTAAATTTTATTGAGTATTTATTATTTTTATTTATTTATTTATTTTTCAACTTTTCTTTTAGATTCAGGGGATACATGTGAAGGTTTGTTACTTGAATGTATTGTGTGATGCTGAGACTTGGGGTATGAATGATCCCATCACCCGGGTACTGAGCACAGTACCAAATGAGTTGTTTTTCAATCCTTCCCACCTTCCCTCCCCTCTCTAGTAGTCTCCAGTGTCTACTGTTGCCAACTTTATGTCCATGAGTACCCAATGTTTAGCTTCCACATATAAGTGGGAACACACAGTATTTGATTTCCTCTTTCTGCGTTCATTCGCTTAGGACAATGGCCTCCAGCTGTGTCCATATTCCTAGAAAGGAAATGAAATTTTTTTTATGGCTAGATAGTATTCCATGGTGTGTGTGTACCACATTTTCTTCATCAAGTCCATCACTGATGGGTATCTAGGTTGATTCCATGTCTTTGCTATTGGGAATAGTGCTGCAGTGGACATTCAAGTGTGTGTGTCTTTCTGGTAGAAAAGATTGGTTTTTTTTTGTTTTTGTTTTTTTTTTTGAGATGGCTATGTTGAATGATAGTTCTGTTTTAAAAATTCTCTGAGAAATCTCCAAACTGTTTTCCACAGTGGCCGAACTAATTTACATTACCACCAACAGTGTATAAGCGTTCCCTTTTGGGTAGCTTTGCCAGCATTTTTTGTTTTCCAACTTTTTAATA
>NW_012098421.1:1396558-1405083 GCF_000951045.1 Mandrillus leucophaeus | reverse complement strand
ATGGAGTCTGTCTTGCTCTGTCACCCAGGCTGGAGTGTAGTGTCATGATCTTGGCTAACTGTAACCTCTGCCTTGTGGGTTCAATCTATTCTCCTGTCTCAGCCTCCCGAGTAGATAAGATTACAGGTGTGCACCACCACGCCCAGCGAATTTTTGTATTTTTAGCAGAGACGGGATTTTGCCATGTTGGCCAGGCTGGTCTCGAAGTCCTGACCTCAGGTGATCCACCCACCTCGGCCTCCCAAAGTGCTGGGATTACAGGCGTGAGCCACTGCACCCGGCCGGTTCCTAGAATTTCTATAGGGTCTCTTATTAGACTTTCCCACCTGTTTGTCTCTTACTTTGTAGACCCTGCATGGCTATTGAAATGAAAGCTCAAAGCCAGGCTCACACCTGTAATCCCAGCACTCCGGGAGGCAAAGGCAGGAGGGTCACTTGAGACCAGGAGCTTGAAACCAGCCTGGTCAACACAGCAAGTCCCCACCTCTACAAAATTAAAAAAGAAAAAAAAAAAACATTAGCTGAGTGTGGTGGCGCACATCTGTGATCCCAGTTACTCGGGAAGCTGAGGTGGGAGGATCACTTGAGCCCAGGAGGTCAAGGCTGCAATGAGCCATGACTGCCATTGCACGCCAACCTGGGCCACAGAGTGAGACCCTGTCTTAAAAACACAAGCAAACAAAAAGAAATGAAACTTCAAGATCTCTGGGGTTCAAAGTTTCTCTGAGAAAGTGGGCCTCAGTGGGAGCTTGCCTCTCTGGATCCACACTGTCATAATTTTTGCTTCCAAGGGTTCCTTATAGCATTTTATTTGAAAATATGTTTTTAAATTTTATTGAGTATTTATTATTTTTATTTATTTATTTATTTTTCAACTTTTCTTTTAGATTCAGGGGATACATGTGAAGGTTTGTTACTTGAATGTATTGTGTGATGCTGAGACTTGGGGTATGAATGATCCCATCACCCGGGTACTGAGCACAGTACCAAATGAGTTGTTTTTCAATCCTTCCCACCTTCCCTCCCCTCTCTAGTAGTCTCCAGTGTCTACTGTTGCCAACTTTATGTCCATGAGTACCCAATGTTTAGCTTCCACATATAAGTGGGAACACACAGTATTTGATTTCCTCTTTCTGCGTTCATTCGCTTAGGACAATGGCCTCCAGCTGTGTCCATATTCCTAGAAAGGAAATGAAATTTTTTTTATGGCTAGATAGTATTCCATGGTGTGTATGTACCACATTTTCTTCATCAAGTCCATCACTGATGGGTATCTAGGTTGATTCCATGTCTTTGCTATTGGGAATAGTGCTGCAGTGGACATTCAAGTGTGTGTGTCTTTCTGGTAGAAAAGATTGGTTTTTTTTTGTTTTTGTTTTTTTTTTTGAGATGGCTATGTTGAATGATAGTTCTGTTTTAAAAATTCTCTGAGAAATCTCCAAACTGTTTTCCACAGTGGCCGAACTAATTTACATTACCACCAACAGTGTATAAGCGTTCCCTTTTGGGTAGCTTTGCCAGCATTTTTTGTTTTCCAACTTTTTAATAATAGTCATTTTGACTGGTATAAGATGGTATCTCATTGTAATTTTGATTTGCATCTCTCTAATCATTAGTAATGTGGAGCATTTTTTCATGTTTGTTGGCCACTTATATGTCTTCTTTTGAAAAGTGTCTGTTCTTGTCTTTTGACTATTTTTAACGGGATTATTTGTTTTTTACTTGTTGTTTATGTTCTTTATAAATTATGGATATTAAACCTTTGTTGGATGTGTAGTTTGCCAATATTTTCTCTCGTTCTGTATGTTGTCTGTTTACTCTGTTGACAGTTTCTTGTGCTGCACAGAGGTCCTTAGTTTAATTAGGTCTTATTTGTCAATTTTTGGTTTTGTTGCAATTGCTTTTGAAAACTTAGTCATATACTCCTGTGTAAGGCCCATGTCCAGAATGGTGTTTTTTAGGTTTTCATCTAGAATTCTTATAGTTTGAGGTCATACATTAAAATCTTTAATTCATCTTGAGTTAATTTTTGTACATGGTGAAAGTTAGGCATCCAGTTTCATTCTTCTGCATGTGGCTCACCAGCTATACCAGCACCATTTATTGAATAGGAAGTCTTTTCCCCATTGCTTATTTTTCTCTACTTTGTTGAAGATCAGGTGGTTGTAGGT
Organism: Mandrillus leucophaeus; assembly: GCF_000951045.1. NCBI lineage: Eukaryota > Metazoa > Chordata > Mammalia > Primates > Cercopithecidae > Mandrillus > Mandrillus leucophaeus. The sequence continues at coordinate 1,402,912 of NW_012098421.1, read as the reverse complement.
GTGTGGCTTTATTTCTGGGTTCTCTATTCTGTTCCATTGGTCTATGTGTCTCTTTTTGTACCAATATCGTACTATTTTGGTTACTGTAGCCTTGTAGTATAGTTTCAAGTCTGGTAATGTGATGTCTCCTGCTTTATTCTTTTTGCTTAGGGTTGCTTTAGCTATTTGGGCTCCTTTTTGGTTCCATGTAAATTTTAGTGTAATTTTTTTTTAATTCTGTGAAAAATGACATTGGTATTATAGTTTGATAAGAATCAGGTTGAATCTGAAAATTGCTTTGGGCAATATGACCTTCTTAATGAAATTGAGTCTTCTAATCCAAGGGTATGGAAAGTTTCTTTATCTGTTATCTGTGACTTCTTTTAGCAGTACTTTGTAGTTCTCCTTGTAGAGGTCTTTCACCTGACTGGTTAGATGTATTCCTGGGTATTTAATTTTTTGTGGCTAGTATAAATGGGATTATGTTCTTGATTTGGCTCTCAGCTTGAAAATAATTGGTGTATAGAAACATCATTTGTTTTTAGAAGGATTATTAGGATGTCTGCTCTATCAAATTTCTAGAAACACAAGATTCTCCTGATTTCCTGAAATTTTGTTTCTTGGCTTGAGATCTCTCTAATACTCCGTCTGACCATCTTTTCTAGTTTCTTCATTGGATCTTTCTTGTCCGCTCATCACCCAGAGGGCAATGTCCAATAGTGTTCTATCCTTTACCCTCTCCCAGTCTTCTTGAAAAACACATCAGGCCCATGCCTTCAACTAACTGCATGCCAATTCATCACAAACTATGCACTGTCTGCCCAAAGCAATCTTTGGAGCTCTGCATTTTTGTATCTACAGGTCTTTTTAATTTGGCATCTCAAGCTCAACATGTCCAAAGTTGACTTAATCACCCCCTCCTCCCACCTTCTTCTTTTATTTTTTATTTGGGAAAATGATACCGACATTCATCTTGTTAATCAACATAGAAACATGGAGAGCATTATAGACTCCTTCCTCTCCCACATCCTCCACATTCAATTGAACTCTGCATCTATGAATTCTATCACCATAAAACCTCTTATCACAACTCAACTACCTAATTAATTTAAAGCATCATAATTTCTCTCCTGGATTGATGTGATAGCCTCCTAAATGTCTGCAATAAATCCACCAATTCTCACTGGAATCAAAGTAATATTTCTAAAACACATATGTGATCATCTCATAACCCTACCTAGAATTCATCAATGACTCTCTGCAGTGCTCAAGATAAATTCACATTCCAAGTTCATCTTGTTCTATTCCACGTTTACCCAGACAAAAGTCAAATTGAAATATTTGCAATTCCTCCAGCACATCATGTATTCTCACAGCTTTGACTTTACACAGTCTCCTTTGCTTAAAATTTCCTTCCCCTTCCTCCTTGCCTGGCTTATACACATTTATTTAATAGACATAATGCACATATTACCCTCCCATAAATCCTCCAAGTCTTTTACCTACCTCACTCTGTTGAATATCTTTGATTCATTCATTTAAGAGACATATATTGAGGCTGCATTATCTATCTATCTATCTATCTATCTATCTATCTATCTATCTATCTATCTATCATCTATCTAATCTTCTACATATTATGGTGATATGGTTGACATTAGGAAAATAATAAAGAATAAGAAACAATCCTTTTACATTACAGTGCGATAAATGCAAAGATAGCAGAGAGCACAGTGAAGGGGAACCTGAACCAGCCTTGAATGAACAGACAGGGCTTGTGAGGAGGTTATATATAAGTAAATGTAATTGCTTCCTCTCTTAATTCTCTCCCTCTTATTTTCCCTACTGCTACCAGCCAAACATTTGTGTATGAAAGAGATTAGCATATGTTTAGTTATGAAGTTTTTTATTTTCATGAATTTCTGTAGTTTAAATCAGTCTGGCCTCTGCCTGTTATCGGCATACTAGAGAATCATAAAACTCTGAGTAATTGTGTTCATGTATTCCAGTAGGGCTTATCCAACCCTGGGAAAATAATGGCATCTGACCCGATAGGACTAGCAAAGAGCAAACCCAAGAAAAGAGATAAACAAACACATATTAAATGGTAGTTTTAAATTTTTTGAAGTACATCATTTTTGTTTTATTCCACAAAGGCACCGTGGAAGTTTATAAAAATATACACTGTTCATTGGAATAAAATATATTATCGAGGCAATGAGAATAAAGGGGAAATAGAAAAGGAATATCATAAATCTGTAATAACATTAGTACATGGAAGCAATAGAAAAAGACTACAAATTTGATTCTAAGCTCCTTAACAGCCAAAACAAAGAAAGATCATGATTAGTCACAGTTCTGCATAAGAAAAATAAAACAAATGACTTGTTCACTAAGGAGCATAGTTTTTGCAAAAACTGATTCCCAAGGAATTTCTCCCATGAATGCTGAAACTGCTGTGTGATGTGGTAGACAATGTTCTTAACATGATCCATTCAATAGCTACAATCACAGACATAATGAGTCTGTGTCATAAATATCCTTTGTTGTGGGTAGTTGGCAAAATGCCAAGGAACGAGTCAGTGAAAGCTGTTCTACAAGCAGTAGATTTCGGTAAAGCACACGGAAAATTCTAAGACTTTAGAATCAAACAGCTAAAGATTGAATAGTGGTTCAATTAAACACAAGATATGTGAACTTGGACCAGTTTCTTCCTCTTCCTTAGTTTGATCATCTGTGAAAACTGGGATAATAATACTCATCATTTGATCATCTGTGAAAACTGGGATAATAATACTCATCATTTGGATCCAAAGTTCAGTTAAAATTCAGAATATCTGGAACAATAGTAATCAACATCCATCAAACTCCTATTCCATCCCAGGCACTATGCTAAGTACTTTACATGGATTATCTGATTTAATCCTCACAAAATTCCTTTACATGAGTACTATAGTTATTCCCATTTACCAACTAGGAAATGGAGATCAGAGAGGTTAAGTAATTTGTCCAAAACCACAGAGCTAGGATGAGGGGAGCTGAGCTCATCAGCCCAGGCAGACTGATTGTGGAGTTCACATTCTTAAAGCATTTTGTTCTATAAAATGCAACTTTGAGGCAACTCTTGATAAAAATCATTTCTCACAACCAGGTTTTTTGATACCAGGTTTGATACTAGGTATCTTATGATGAACTATAAAACAGATTTTTTTTCCCCCCATGGACAGTTAAGGTGAGATCCCTTTGTTTTGCCAGAGGTAGCTTAGTCAACTTCCTGTAATAAAAAGCAAGGATTCTTACCACGAGATAAAATAAATGGCAGGTAAATCTACGGAACTTTAAGAGTAGGAAAGTTGATCCTGTGTTCTGCTTTCTGTCTGTGGCAAAAACAGCCCCTTGTTGTCCACTCCCATCTTTGATTCAGTTGACAGACAGCTGCAGCGTAATTGGCCTGCTACACAGTCTGTTTGGCTGGATTTCATGGCAAGCAGAGTCTGGCGGGGGGCCTTAAACAAGGCTCACCCAGCATGTCTTCTGCCTTGCCAAACTCTAAAAATAGAAAGCTCAACTTCTGCAGAGTTAAGGAACTGAACTAGTCAATGGTTAGAAGATAGGTTTGTCATCTCAAGGGTGGTTTGTGTTTCCTATTAACTGGGGTTGGAATGACAAGGGGCAATCTTTTGAGCACTAAAGTCTGGACAGAATGGCATATGACCGCTATGCAAAGGACTGAATCCTGGTTATAAATCATAGCAACAACAGCCTGAAACTGAGCTATCACAGAATCTTAAATCTCCAAAGTGTGGCCTGGGTAAGCCATTATGAGAACTCTGCCTTCTCAGATATAAAAATTCCATGCCTCAGAGCTTAAAGCATACCTCCCTATAATCCATTTCTTTGTTCCAGTCAGACTTTGTTTCTGGAATTTTCCTCCATGTTCCATGACCTGATCAAGGGTTAAAGAGGATTCCATATCCCACACTACATTAGAGAAGAGTGACAGCATATCAGAGAGAGGCATTGTGGACCTGTGTTTAAGTCAGCCTGTCTGAATCCACATCCTGGCTCCATCCTTCTTTACTAGGTATGTAACCTTGGACAAGGCCTTTAATCTCCATGGGTTTCATTAGCCTAGGTTTTGTTATCTATAAAACATGCTTAATAAAAGTTTCAACTTCATAGAGTGGTTTTGAGAATAAAATAAAATAATTCAAGTAAAGTACATATTTTAGAGAAAATGCATCTTCATAATGGTTATTAATATCATGTATTATCTGGGAAAGCCTTAGTATACCCATACTGGAGGGACTCAGGAAAGAAATGAAGAAATGAAGATGAAGCTTAAGATAATTTTAGCCATACAAAAGGATTCAGAGAATGGCAAAGGAAACTCAATTCTATTTAGAAATAAAATATTCTAAAAAACTATACTCCCAAAGGAAAGGTTTTCTCATTTTGGTAATTGGGGCCCGCCTATTAGCATACCCACAAAGTCTTCTTTCCCTTCAACATGTTGATGAAACGTACTTGTAGGACTACAGAGAAAATAACTATCATCATTAATCACTGAGTCACAAATCTAAATGAACAGTGAAAGTTTATTTGAGAACAATCTATTGCATATAAGAAAGTGAAAAAACATTATTGAAATTGGAAGAAACAGATTGTGCATGGAAAAGAGGAAAACTGGATAAAAATTCTACCAAGTAACATTGGAAAATTTAAAACTCTGTTTTAGCCAAATAAGAACAGGCTGCAATGATAAAGAATCAGTCAAAGAATAAGAATGAAATTTAGAAAATTCAAATATTAATTGTCTGGTTATCAGTACCCAAAAATTAAAGAAAAGAAGCCAGGTAACAGAATGAGTATAGATGAAATCCATATTAGTTATATACAGAGTCAGTAGAAGAAGATTTTTCAGAATGTAAGACAATATTGTTGGCCAGTAAGTTGAAAAAATATAATGCAAAATAAAGTTAATAACAATATAGTAACTTGGCAAAAACAATTTAGATTATTTCAACACAACTTTAGGCATAGGAGCAGTAGTGGAAGTATGCCTGTAATCTTGTATTTTTCAGGAGAGATGGGTTGTAGATGGTGAACTATTACCTAATTTGTTTGAAAATAAGTTGAAATGTAATTAATCAAAATTTACATATTATCATTAGAGATATAAAAGTAGAAGATTTAACATTTAAGTCATTTGAGAGAGAGAGAGACAGGGAAAGAAACAGAGATATTGAGAGAAGAGAGAGAGAGAAACTCAGAAAAGAGAAGCAGCATAATCTATAAATTAAAACCATGGCCTTTAGAGTAAATATCTAATATCTGAGTCCTGGTTTGCCAATTTAACACATATGAAATGTTGGACAAGTTAATGAATCTTACTAAGTCTCAGTTTCTTCACTTGCAACATGAATCATGAATCAAAAGGTTATTTTGAACATTAAATTAGATAAAAACCAAAAAGTTATTGGAATATGGCTTGCTGCATTGTAAAATATTTATACATGTCAGCTCATAATTAAGACTACAAATGATGGGAAAAATGGTAATAGGCAATTTGAAATGACAGCAATACATCCAAGTATATCACTAATCACAATAAATGTAAATGCATTAAATTTCCACATTAAAACACAGAATTCTAAAGTGAATACATGTGCAAAAACCAGACATATGCTGCTTACTAAAAACCTACCTAAAATAAAACGTTACTAAAAATTTTAGCTGGATAAAAAGTATACACTAGGTAAATGTTAAAACTGATAATAGTAGACAAAGAAAACTCAAATAAAAACAACTGCAAGTTAAATAGAAATTTTATGAGAGAAACTGTACATTCATTCACTAATTTATTAATATTGACATTTATTTTCTGAACATCTACAATGAGCCAGGCATTGTAAAAGTGCTGGAACTGTAAAACTAATCTAGACAAACACATTCCCTGCCTGCGAGGAGCTTAATTCTAATAAGAGTAGATAATAAACTATGGATTTTTAAATGTAATTGGCAGTGATGAGAGCTATGAATAGTAATAAGCAGGTGAAGGAGAGTGAGAATGATGGGTTTCTCTCTTAGTAGGGTAGTAAGGAATGCCTTTCTGAGATAGTCAGCTGAATTGAGTGAGCAAGTCAAATGACTATAGGGGGTAGAATGGGCAGGAAAATGTTCTAGGCAAAGTAAACAGCATGATGTATTTTCTTTATGCAATGTGTACGCAATGCAAAGACCCTGCGTCAAGAGCAATCCACAAAAATGGCACCAGAGAGATGAAACAAAAGCTCTTAGTAATACAAAGAGACATCCAGAAATGCTATGATAATGAGTTGCTTTAACACTGTCCTACAGAAATTGATAAACAGT
>NW_012098421.1:1337117-1394883 GCF_000951045.1 Mandrillus leucophaeus | reverse complement strand
AAACTGACTCCAGATATGTATAACCTGAAAAGTACAATAGTCATAGAAGAGGCTGAAATGATTGTGGAAGACATTACTAACTATACAGAAAGGTTCTAGAGAAATTCTATTAAACTTCAAGGAACATGCAATTTCTCTGTTATTTGAACTTTTTCAGAGCATAGAAAAATATAAAACATTTTCAACTCATTTTTCAAGACTGCCATAATCTTGACACTAAAGTTGAACAGAGTATCAAAAGCTGTAGATCAATCTCATTTATGACAGTAGACATAAAAATCCTTAATAAATGTATGCAAGTGAAATCCAGTGGCACACAAAAAGAATAATACATCATAGAGGAATGGCTCCATATAGGTAATCTATTAATGCGATGTTTTGCATTTTTAGATTTAAAGAGAAATGACTGCATGACAATTTTGATAGAGACCCCAAAGCCTGCTTAATAGATATTCATAAAAAATTAGGAAAAGGTCCTCTTTAGTTTGATGAACGATATCTACCAGGAAACTACTGCAAACATCAAACAAAATAGTGAACTTCTAGTTTCACTATTTATGGAACATTTTAGTTTTCAATTGACAGTAAAAGTGGGACAATGCATGAGAGATCACCAAAATGACTTTTATAGAAAGACAACTTGTTGACTGAAGAAAGAGAAAATCATGGAGTAATTCCACAAAGCGTGCTTATTTCAAGCATAACTTTCAAATGAGACTTGTGCATACTTTTTAGCTAAATTAATTACCTGTTTTTATCATGCTTATTTCAAGCATAACTTTCAAATGAGACTTGTGGATACTTTTTAACCAAAGTAATGACCTGTTTTGTGACATGTTAAAAATGCTCTTTTCTAAGGAAGAAAAGCTACTCTTAGGCAATGCACAATTTTCTTTTGCATAATTGCAATTTGATAGACACATTCTTATGCAGCATAGCTCATGGAGCAGGAGTGATATTGAATAAATAAATTAATAGTTAGTTTTAAGGGCACGTTTTATTGCAGTCAAACACTTCAAATGAATCATCAGATGTTTCTGTGGGCTCTTATGCTCCCTGGAAGGCACACAAATTGACACTGACTATAGGGCTCAGAGCCTAAAATAATCATTCTGAAAGTCAGCATTCTTATTGAAAATTGAAAACAAATCAAGTTCTCTAGGGAGAAGTTTTGGGAACCAGCACAAGATTTTTAAAAATCCAAGAAGTTCTTTGATATATAATTTAAAACATGTTAAATTACTTGCATTTAACTGATTCATGGGATTATCTGACTCACTAGTTTATCTGTTAAACATACCTTGTGAAGCTCCAGACATGATGGCCTCCTGTGTAGGAGGTCACACTGCAGAAAACCCTCTCACTGCTGCTGTCACCAAATGAATTCAATGCTTCCTAAGAGGTGTCTGTGTTTATTCCCAAACACGTTGGTGTCTGTTGTAATTGTTATTTAAATTAAGTAATTTAATTTAATAATATGTAAACCAATGACAGACAATAATGTAAAACAGAATTACTGTTCCCATAAATATAAGGTTGGGAGTTTGGAAAGCTTAATCAAAACTTAATCAAGTGGCTACCTTTGACCTTATACCTTCTCAATATTCGCATCTTGTCAATAGTGGGCCTTACAAATAACTTCTCCCAATCTGCTGTGATGGCCAATTACTTTATCCGTGTTATTCGTTAAAGGTAGAAATCAATTTTTGCCTTATAATTTGGGCTTTAATAAAAAGCCCATCACCATCCCTATATCATCACAAAGATACATTTCTACCTAGGGCTGGCTACATAAATTGCCAACCCAGTGCAGAATGAAAGTGTGGGACCCTTTGTTTAAAAAAAAATTAAGAATTTCAAGATGACAACAACAAGTAGGGCATTCAACCACACACTGACCCTTTCTAAGCATTGGCCTCTGTGGTGTCCCACACCCGTGAAGATGGTTCTGTTTCTATATCATCTCCTATGTGGATAATTGTTTTACTTTTTACATTTAGGTTTTGAATCTTGCTGGAGTCTACATTTGTATAACATGTTACATAGAGGTTAAGTATTTTTTTCCCTCATACATTGAGTGAGTTTTCCCCAAATCACTTACTAAGAAGCCTATTCTTTCCTTACTGTTTCATGGTGCCATTCTAATCATGTATTAGGTTTTATCTAGATCTCTCCCTGAGCTCTCTATTCAATTCCACTGATCTGTGTGTGTGTGCATGGGTGTGTGTGTGTGTGTGTATGTGTGTTACAGGGGCTAGATAGAAATTTTTAGGCAGATAGCAAGGGTAAAGGAGTCTTCGATAAGGCTTCCATTTTAATAAAAAGCAGTCTCCAAATCATGTTTTTTCTAATGAAGAGCGACCTGAAAAACTGAGCTGCAGACATAGATAAACAAGCTGGAAGTTTGCACAGGTGAATGCTGGCAGCTGTGCCAATGGGGAAAGGGCTACCTGAGGGCCAGGCATGTTCAACTTGGAGGCTCCATCTTCCCTTGTCTTTGTCACCACCTGTACAGTAAAAAAAGCAGGCAACATGACATCGGCCAGGTAAAGAACCCATCTGCGTACTAAAAGATTAGAATGGGGCAGCCAGTTTCTTCACACGCTATGCAAATAGAAAACCTAGTCTTCACCAGTTCTTTGCACGCTGTGCAAATGACGCAACTGGTCCGACCAATCTTTCGTGCCCTTTGTAAATCAGACACCGCCTCCTCAAGCCCATCTAGAAAGCCTCCTGCATTTCACCACAGAAGCAGCAACTCGTTTTCTCTGGGACCCCTCTCTGTGCAGAGAGCTCTTCTTTTTCCCTATTAAACTTCCGCTCTTAACCTCACTCTGGTGTGTCCTAGTTTTCTGTGGCCGTGAGACAACGAATATTGGGTATTTACCCCAGACAAACAATGCTGCTTCATATGTAGGTGCAAGCACGTGTGTGTTTTATACTTTGGCTATTTCTTCCTTTTTTCTCTTCTAAGTTGCCTTTGTTAATCATATAAAATTTTAGAATAAATGTATTAACGACATTTAGAAAACCAGCAGAGATTGAGATGACAGTTGTGTTCAATCAGTAGATTAATTAGGGGAAGATTTGGTACCTTTGTAATATCTGTCTGTTCACCCAAGAACTTGGACCATCTATTTAAACAGATTTTTTTAAAGCCTTTATTAGAGTGTTCAAATTTTCTCTAGAGGCTTTGTGCACTTTTGGTTAAGTTATATCTTGAATTTTATTAGTTTTTTAGATTATATCTTCTAAAATAGATTTTTAATTGATTATAATTTGGAAACATGATATCTATTTTAAAAGACAGATTTTCTATCCCAAATTCTTTGTTTACTTCTAAGAATTTGGCTATTAATTCTGTGTTCTTCTTCTATGGAGATGGTTATGTCATCTACAAGTAAGACCAGCTATACAACTTGCAGGACCAGAGTAAAAGGCAAATTCAGGAACCCTTGTTCAGAAAGCAGGAAATAGGTAAGAGCTGTTAAAGGTACTAAAATAAAAAGTTTTTTCAATAGGCGCTCTCTTAACGTGTCATGATATTTCATATTTGCTATTAAATGTTCTTCTAGAGAGTAAAATTAAAATGTTATTTGTATAAATTTTACTATTTATCTTTAGACTGTGCAATGCCAGTTTTAAATCCACATGAAAGATTATTTAACTTGTATTCACAGTTACACAATTCAGGCTAATAATGCCTGTATTTACCAGAACAGTGGAAATGCTCCACGAAAAAAATCCACTGTTTGTATTTCTCTTTTTGATTTGTGCTGAGCATCCTATCGACACTTTACCTTCTTCTTACTGATGAGTAAGGAAAGACTGAAAGGGAAGGAACTATGGGTTATCCTATCTTTCCCTTTTCTTCTGTGTCATAATAATTAGCATAAGTGGTTGGCTAATACAGAGAAGAAACGTGAGTGAGAAAGAATATGGTAGGTCTCCTTGGTCATTCATTTTTCTTAGAATGTCACTTTCTTCTTTCTGCATTAGAAGAAAGCTCTGGTTTGAACCAAAAAAGCATGTTCTTCCCAGGCTGTCAGGACCATACTTAGTCATAAACATGATACGCTTATCTTTACTCTTGCTTTGAGTATTGCTTAACTCAGCTGCATCATGGGCCTACCACATACTGTGCTCATGAGGCATTGTGACCTCTAGATGTAAATGGCAAGGCAAGGAATAGCAGACAATGTATTGCATGTTTCTCTCCTACTCATGATGCACATACTAAATTATCCTATCAGACTTCACTTGCAAAACAAAAATTAGAAAATAAAATTATGAAGAAATCCAGAATGGCAACAACAGAGCATCATCAAACCAAGCATGAAGCCCTTCTGAGCTCAGGGCCCTGTGTCACTGCAAAGGTGCCCAGCCATGAAGTTAACCCTTCTGCAAATAATGACTGCAACTCATGGCTGTTCCGTCTCTTCCCTTCCAATCTCAACACTTTTTATTTCTTTTTATTTTATTACAGAATTTTCCAGTGATAACATTAGATATTTAGCTAACAAATGTCTGATAATAGTAGCAATATTTGTCATTCTATTCTTGTCCCTGATCAAATGTGTCTAAAGTTTCTATATAAAATCACATTTTTACTAAATTTCTATTATATAACCTTTACAAATACAAGAAATTTTATTTGTATTCCTAACTTGTCAATTTTTTCAATCATAAATATGCATTAAAGTTTTTTTAATACTTTTTCTGAGCCAATTGACCTGACCATATGAATTTTCTTCCTGATCTCTTAATATGGTAAATTATGTTGATTGACTTTTTGTCACTAACCTATCCTTGCCTGTATGAGATAAATTCTATTTAGTCCTAAAGTAATTTAAAAATTTGTACACGAAGAGGCCAGGCGCGGTGGCTCACACCTGCAATCCCAGCATTTTGGGATGCTGAGGTGGGTGGATCACTTGAGGTCAGGTATTTGAGACCAGTCTGGGCAACATAATTAAACCCTGACTCTACTAAAAATACAAGAAAATTAGCTGGGTGTGGTGGCACGTGCCTGTAATCCCAGCTACTTGGGAGGCTGAGGCAGAAGAATCACTTGCACCTGGGAGGCAGAAGTTGCCGTGAGCCAAGATCGTGCCACTGTTCAGCCTGGCTGACAGAGCCAGACTCTGAGGAAAAAAAATCAGAAAGAACACCATAAGCCATAAGCCAATTTCACTTTGAGCACAGACATAAAAATCTTAAAGTATTAAATAACCAAACCTGGAGGTATTTTTGGTTTTTACTTTTTATTTTTTTTAAATTTTATGTATGCACAATAACTGTACATATTTATGGGGTACATGTGATATTTTGATACAAGTATATAATGTGTAATGATCACATCAGCATAATTAGATTATCCCTCACCTGAAACATTTATCATTTCTTTCTTTGTGTGTGTGTGTGTGTGTGTGTGTGTGTGTGTGTTTTAGTCATTCATCCAGCGACTTGATACTTTACCAAGGCTAGAGATTCAGATGAGAAAGAGGTATAGGGGTGAATGCTCAAGTGTAGAGAGTAAGGTATCATCTGTTTTCATCAGCTCATCACTTAGTAAAGCTTTTATACTACCTTGATAGTACCTTGACAAGTGGCCAGGTCTGTCATTGACAATTTTGAGGTTGCAAGGCATCCAGTGATTCTCCTAGGCAAAAGGAGGACTTGAAAACCCTTCTGAAAATAACCCTCACAGCTACAATATGCAGCTCTCCACTCAAGGCTGTAGCTACCAACTCCTGTGTACCACACACACCAATTGATAGGCTTTTTTACTCCCATAGTTTTCTTTAAAGCTTCCTATTTTGTGTGTTTTTTAAAGTTTCCTGAGAGCCATGCTCCCATTTTACTTCTGTGGTTTTTACACTGTTGATTTGGAGAGAGATAGGCAGGAATCAATACTAGTTTGCCATTTTTTCAGGAATGAAGGAAATCTATTTTTTATTTACTAATTTCTGCACCCTGAATTGATTACCCTATGTCTTTTCTCTTTTCTATTTAATTTTTTATTTTTGTGAAAGATATATACCATAATTTATCATTGTAAATCTATAGTTCTGTGGCACATTTACATTGTTATGAAATCTTTCTATGACTTTATGCTATATATATCTTGAGAAGATTTCTTAAACCGAATACACTAACCCTCAAAATTTCTTAAATTATGGTAACCACATGTTTAAATTCTAGGATATATTTTAAATCATTTTAATCTTGTTTAATGCATACACTAACATCTCAAAACTCTCTGAATAACTAATTGGAGATGATTTCTTTTATTAAATTGAGATAATATTTTACATATTTATGGGGTACATGTCATAGTTTGTTACATGCGTAGTATGCATAATGATTAAATCAGGGCATTTGGGGTGTCCATCACTTTTGAGTATTTATCATTTCTATGTCTTGGGAACAGTTCAAGTCCTCTCATCCAGCTACTTTGAAATATGCAATACACTGGTTATGCCTGTAGTCACGCTACACTTCTGTTGAACAATACTACATATACTTTTTGTCTAACTGTATGTTTGTACCTGTTAACCCACCTCTCTTCATTACCCTCGCCCACACACCAACCCACCCTTCCCAGGCTCTGCTACCTACCATTCTACTCTCTATCTTTATGAGACCAACTTTTTATCTCCCACATGTAAGTGAGAACCTGCAGTATTCGTCTTTCTGTGCTAGGCTTATTTCACTTCACATAATGGCCTCCAGTTCCATCCATGTTGCTGCAAATGACTTCATTTCATTTTTCTTTATTACTGAATAGTACTCCACTGTGTATATAAACCACATTTTCTTTATTCGTTCACCTGTTGATGGACACTTAAATTGATTCTAATATCTTCACTATTGTGAATAGTGCTTCAATAAACATGTAAGTGCAGGTATCTTTTTGATATAATGATTTGTTTTCCTTTGGATAAATACCTTAATGGGACTGCTAGATTATATGTAGTTTTATTTCAGTTTTTGAGAAATCTTCATTATGGTTTCCACAGTGGCTAAGCTAATTTACATTTTCACCAATAGTGTATAAGGGTTCCCTTTTCTCCACATCCTCACCATCATCTGTTATTCTTTTTATTTTTAATGATAGCCATTGTAATTGGGGTAAGATGATATTTCATTGTGGCTTTGATTTGCATTTCCCTGATGACTAGTGATGTTGAGCCTTTTTTCATACACTTGTTGGCCATTTGTATGTCTTCTTTTGAGAAATGTCTGTTCCTGTCCTTTGCCTGCTTTATAATGGGATTTTTTTTTTTTTTTTTGGTGTAGAATTGTTTGACTTCTTTATATAATCTGCACATACGTTTTTGTCAGATAAATAGTTTGCAAATATTTCCTTCCTTTCAACAGATGGTCTCTACATTTTGTTGATTGTTTTCTTTGTGGAGCAAAAGAGAAAAAAACAAACCAAAAAAACAAAAACAAGAAACAAAAAAAGATTTTTGGTGTAATATGGTTGACCAGGATGGTCTTGATCTGTTGACCTCACGATCCACCCGCCTCGGCCTCCCAAAGTGCTGGGATTACAGGCAAAAGCCACTGCACCCGGCCGAAAAGTCTGCAACTTTCACACAAAAGTCAGTACAAGTAAACATCTGTACCTAAATGCGTTAATATACAAATAAAGGACTAGCGATGAGGGTTGGTTAAAATCGATAAAAACTTTATTTACCTAAGATTGGTAGAGGGGGCAAAAAATGATCAATTTCTTTTCTGTGAATTTAATTCTTTTTGATCAGCATTGGTATTTACTGAATTAGGTAATGTCATTGTCATTTTGCCCACAGAAAAAAGTCTGTGCTATAGAGGTTTCAAAATATCTTACCTAAAGTCTAAATTGTTAGTGTTTGAATTTCAATCTTTCTATTTTCTGCCCTTATATTTAAAATGTATAGCTTGTAAACAAAACACAGTCCTTTTTTTTCATCTAGTCCAAAAGTTTAGGTTTTCATTTGGAGCATATATCCCATTTACATTTAATATAATTACTCATTTATTTGGGTTTATATATAGCATTATATTTTGTATTTGAACTTGAACTGTCTTCTTTATACTCCTTTTCCCCTCTTTCTGGTATTGTTTAAATTAATTGGATTTTTAAAAATTATTTCAGATAATGAACAGACACAAATCACAAACCAGTAAAGAAAACAACCATCATGAAAGACACCAAGAAAAACAAATAGAACAATAGGAGAAAGTGAGAGAGTTCTGAGAAGAGAAAAAAAAAATTAAGAAATAACCTCCAGCATTACACTACCTGATGTAAAATTATGCTATAAGGCTATTATAGTCAAAACAGCATGGTATTGCTATAAAAACAGACAGACCAATGGAATAGAATACATACCCCACAAATAAATTCAGGTATCTACAACCAACTGATTTTCAAAGATGTCAAGAACATCCAACAAAGTAAGAAAACTGGTGCTGGGAAAATTGGATATACACACGCAGAAAAATGAAACTATAACCTTACCTCTCACCATATACAAAAATTAGCTCAAGATGGATTAAAGAATTAAATATAAGACCTAAAACTATAAAACCACTAAAAGTAAACAGAAAAAACCCTTCAGGAACATTCGTTATGTTCTATTGGAGATCTCTTTCCAGTTTATAAAGTGCTTTATATAAACATTATCTCCTTTACTACAGGAGTGCTACTTTGCAGTGAACAAGGCTGGTAGGATTCCCATTTTACAGATGAGTACACCAAGGCGCAGTGGCTTCCTTTCACCACATTGTTGGCAGACTTGGTGCTTGTATGTGGTCCTTCTGCTGCTCCACAGATATTCACACACTCTCTCTTTGTGAGAAAATGTAATCTCCCTTATCAGTAAGCAAATAAACACAGAATTCGTTCAGTCTTGCTGACTCATTTTGGCACATTATTTAGAATGATGGACAAAAGACATAAATGAGTGCCCATAGTGTAGAATCACCCTATAAAAAATACCTGCTTGAATTCGGGTCAGCTAAGAATTTAACCTTAGGTCTATAGAAGGGTGTGGGGAACTCAATGGAAGGTAAAGGAAGAGAGAGTGCAGCAGGGAAAGAGTGATCTCAGCAAGAACTATTTCAGGAGCCTCCTTTCCCATGAGTTTTATTCTGCAAGATTGTAAAAGCCAACCCCAGGCTGCAGATTTTCAAACAGAAACACAGCCTCTTGGTTTGCTTTCTGACCTAGTCCTCTTCCACATAACTCTATGTGTCCAACACACAGAGCACAAAAGTTACATTTCTTGGAACAAAATCACAAAAAAAATTTCTGGTCTTTCCCATGCCGTTTGTTTACTGGTCTATGACTGGCTTAATCTTATCAATTCGGCTGAGCAAAAGGCTCTGAACAATCTTCCTGAAGCTTGTCTCTCAGCAGGCTATTCTCCATTCCTTGCTACCTCATTAATGTCAGAAATCTTGAGGTGAGCTGTTTGCCAAATTGTGGTTCTAAGAATAAAAGTCGGGGAGGGGAGAGAGGACACACAGAGAGAGCCTACTCCTAATTTCCTGTATATATGCAAATACAGTACATTTTTCTCTTATCCCTGCAATCCCTTCAATAAAAGGAGGATAGTGCCCCTCAAAGAGAATGCAGCCTAAAGCATGAATTATAGTCTTGCAGAGAACAAAAGAAACACAGAGAAAGAAAGGAACAAACAAATCCTTGGATGTTACTGACTCCATTCCTCTAAATCCACCTGGGTTCGATGGTTGTCTCAGTGTTGTGGGGGGTGGTGGGAAGGCAAGGTATGTGTGGGGGTGGGGGCATGGGCACGAAGGGCAGGATGGGGAGAGGGAAGCAAGAAAGAACTGACTGTCTTGGGTGATATTTGGAATGATGAAGCCCTTAAGCACTTAGAGGATGACAGAGTCATTGTGAAGCAAGGGGAATCCAGGTAAACATACCCCTTGAGTGCCACTTTTCTAGTACCCATGGCTGCTCTCCGTGTGGAGGATGGGCAATGACTAATACGTTAACTGCAATACCAGTGTAAGTGCATTGCTAGGGTGAATCCAGGATAAATTAGAAAAAAATTGAGTAAGATTGCCTCACTATAATAGCAACAATCAACAATTGCATAGCTCTTATGATGTATCATAATGTGATGTGATGTAATGTGACACATCATATAATGTGTCTTCTGAAGGTTGTAAGCACGTGTAAAAGTGAATTAGCTCATTATAAATAATTTTAAGGGAACTCTCATTCTGTGGGTGATAAAACTGAGGTGCAGAGAGGTTAAGTAATTTGCCCAAAGGCACACAGCTAGTGGTAGAGCTGGGATTCATACTCAGGCAGTCTGATGCTGGAACACGTGGTCTTAACACCACATTTTACTATCTCTCAAGGTTAAACAAGGATTCTCATGCCTGTGTCACTTAAAATAGCAAAATGTTAATAATAAACTTCAGAAAAAGGGAGAAATATTTGAGTCAGTTAATTTATAACCAAAGTTTTAAAGGCATGAAAATCTGTATTTTAAAATGATATTCAATAGCATAGGAAAGTCTTCATGACAGCATCAAGAGAAAAGGCACAATATAAAATGACACAGAGTGTGACCCCTACTTTGTTTAACAACACAAGCTTTTGTACCTATCTCCATATCATCTGTCTCTGAATGGGTAAGCATAGAAAAACAATACTAGAAAGAAATACACCAAAATATTTACAATGGTTAATTCCAAGCAGTAGAATTAGTGGTAAGTTTTATTTTCTTCTTTATACTTTTACATATTTGCCATTTTAAAAAAACCATTTTCCTTAACTTTTTTTTTTATTGGGGAAAGGTTTTCCTTGGGGAATTATTTTGTTTGGTTTGATTTCTTCTTTCCCATTAAGTGCATTCCATCCTGTGACACGCTATTCTCGATGCTGGCGGCTCTTCACCATGTGGGGGATGGTGGGAGGTGGTTCTGCTTGCACCCCCCTGCTCCCCAGTCTTCTGCATTCCCTCCTCCTTCTAGCTCAGTGCTCTGTAAACATTTACCTCAGTCCATGGAAGGGAACCCTGTGGTGAACTCTGGGATGGTGCAAATCTCTTCCCAGTGATTTTAATCATCCCCTAAATTATAATGTGTTGAAGTTTTGGTTCTGTGTATCAGATTCCTGTTCACAAAGCAGAGGTATTACCTGGGGGCTGAGCTAAGATATGTATGAAGATAATTGAAGGATTTGACACAAGTAGTAACAGGTAGCCAATATATTTATATTTAAGCTGGGGGGAAAAAAAAGGGATATAAAGCCTTTCAATAATAGAAATGCCTATACACAGTGGTTCATTTATAAATGGATGAATGAGTTATCAGTGAAAATACACCATCTGGTCTTTCGCACCCTGGTTTTCATAAAACCATACATAAGGAACAATCTTGCCTTGAATTCTCTGATAAGAGAATATCCATCCTCCTATGTTCTCACTGTCTGTTAATGTCTCTTTCTTAAGGAATGATAAAAGATTATTTAACTGTCTTTGCTCTTTCTGGAATTTTCTTTTCAGTTTCATATAACCTGAATTCTTCCTTCTGTGACTCAAACATGTTTTTCTCTTTTTGTGTATTCAGCAAAAGTATCCCCCAAAGGCAGCTGGCCTTTGGCTCTCCGAGGTGCACTAAGACACTAATTAATGGATCCGCTCCATGATTCTTTTAATGAGAAATTCAAATACATATACCTTTAGGATCAAATATGACCCAGAGAGATTCCAGAATTCCCAAACCACCCAGAGGGCAGTCTGATGTTTGTTAATGTGACCGACACCATTCTCCAAATGTCAAAATGGAGGTCCAGGTGAGAAAGAGGGAGAGGTGAGGAGCTTGCTAGGGACAGACCCTTGGCATGACAGCCAGTTCCCAGCAAACTGACATCAGTCCTGTTCTTACCAGGGCTCAATCTATTTACCTGGGTCCTGTACCAGATTGGTTGACATCTGAGTATTAAAGAAAAAAAAAAAGATGAGGTCCTGGAGGGATTGACTGTGGGTCTGCAGAATTGTTTTCCACTTACTAGCGTGGCCTACGGGGTCCCACACCACCTTGGGGTGACCCAGGTCAGCCTTGACCAGATGTGGGGCCAGCACACCCTGCCTCCAGGCAGTCCGTGAACCAAAGTTCTCAGTGCCTTTTGGGACCAAAGGCATAAATCATTGATTTTCTATGAATTGGGGATTACTGCTAAATCGTGTGCTTTCTATTAATAGATCTTCATAAATGCTGCAGGTGCGGCCCGAGCACCTCTTTGAAGTACTGCTTAATCGTCCCCCTTCCAAATCCTCATAATCCAACCCTCATAAAAAACCCTGGGGATTATTGATTGAGGGGGCCTTGGGGATCCCTAAAGGCACTGCAGCTCAGACACCGGCCTGTCCTGGAGGTGCGGCTGCAGGCTGCACCCGGAATGCATGCCAGGTGTGGCTAGGCTTGCTGCACCAACCTGGAGGGCCAGGCCAGCTCATCTCAGGCAGGCACAGGGTGGAGCCCAGGGAGAAGGCACCAAGGTGAGCCATGCCCACTTTAAAGTGTAGGGATTTCTATGCATGTAACAAAATATCACATGCACCCTGTAAATACGTACACATATTATGTATCACTAAAAATAAGAGTGGAGTATTTTCCTCTTAATAAGTGTCTTGCTTAAAACAACATTTTTTGGAGCTTATAGTGTGAGACAGGAACTCTTACTTAAACAATTAATTGATCAATTATAATTAATTCAAACTATTTTCAGTAATTTAAGTACTTTAACTAAATTTATTTAATTGATTTCATTTACTGTCATAATCTGTGCCTCCTCTTTAAGCCCTGATCCTTTAGTTGCCCTGTGCTACTTTTCATTCAGGCCGTGCAGTGCCTTATTTAACAAGATTTTGATATATCCATACTTGTATATCCATACTTGCATGTATATATCCATACTTGTATGGATATACAGTCCCCACCTAGAATGTCTTTCCTTCTCCTCTCTACTTTATGAAATCCTTCTAATTGGTCAAGGTCTGGCTCAAATGTCACCTTCTGAGTTCCTGGGATAATTCAGTCACTTTCCCCTTTCTGTTTCCATTGTACTTTGTTCATGCCACTCTTTTAGCCCTGTTATGCTTGTATCTGTTACATTAGTATAGTTGTTTATTTGTTCAACTCATCCCTTATCTCCTGGATTCCAGGCACTGGGCTGGGTGCTGGAGATACAAAAATTGAACAAGATACAGTGCTTGATTTTGAGGAAATCACCTAGATGTGAGGATCCCAGGGTCATGGGGAAAAGATGAAAATTACCAGGTGAGAGGAATATACTAGTTGTTATACTAAAATGTTCTCTGAGGTCTTAGGTAGAGAGCCACTGGGTTGTAAAAACTTGAGAGCTGTCTTACTGGGGACACCCAGTAGGGTGCCTTGCACTGCCCAGTGCTCACTAAATCTCAATGGAATAATTGGTGCAGTTGAAAGATGCCTGATTAGACTTGAATTTCCCAGGTTGGAGTTCCAAGTTGTGCCTCTTAGAAGATATATATGTAATCAGATCATGCAAACACTCTGTCCTCCTTTGTCATAAATGAAATGGATATAGTAATAATAATCTTCTTCTAGCACTGTTAGGAGAAGCAAATGAAGAAATGTAAGTAAAGGCAATTTGAACACTCTGGAGGTAAATAAAGGTAATGCCCCCTCGTAAATACTGTTACCTCCATGACTTAGAGCAATTCTTTCTACTGACAAGGTATCTATACATGAAACCCCATGGGATTAACTATATGATCTAGAAAACTAAAACTATGGCTGGAGTTAGGAGAGTCAACAAGGGACAAGAAGGTCCTGTTCGTTTTCACTCCTCCTGGGCATTAGTCCCTATGTTTGTTTAGAGACCATAGGGGTTAGAGACTTGAGATAAGTACAAAATCTCTTTAAAATGCAATTGGTCAGTTCTATTTTATGTATAACAGAATCAGTGCACAAAAATATCCACATGTCCTAAGAAGGACTGTCCAAATAGCTTTTTTATGGTCTGATATAAATAACTCCTATCAGACTCAGAAACAGGGAGATACCTGTAGCTGTTATAGGTGGGCCTTGAAACTTGCTGTCATGTTCAGATTTCTTCTCATTGTCTTTATGACTGTGGTCAGGAATGAACAATAGCCTGTTAGCATGAGTCTGAGGGTAGATAAATCCATCATTGGTTTAGGCAGCTTTGCATTGCACCATAGTGCTAAAAATCACAGAATTAATCAGCCGATAGAAAGACACCCTTGGAGGTGAATGGATGGAAGAAGATGTGAATAGAAAGGAGCACATTTGGACAGGGATCTATTTATCGTTCTACCTTAAGTGCTTTGTGGGTCTATAAAAATATGGAAATGTATGACAGAGTAGAATAAGCAAGGAAGGGTGGCAAAAGCTTCCAAGGGAAGGAATGATGCTTTTCTTCTCACAGTAAAGTCCACTTATATGAAAATGGTTTTGGAAAAATTTTTGACTGCCCTTGCCACATGAAATGGCATTTGTTGGATAAGATAATATGCAATGAGAAATAAAACCCTATTTAGCCTGCAAAAATTAAAACAAAGGCTTTTCAATGAGTTCAGGTACTCTTTGATGTATAATTCTGTCAGAAGCTGGTTTAGCCTGCATAGTTCACCAGCCCCTAAATGTACTTGCCACATGGAGGTGAAGTCAAGAGTCCAGGCAGCCACAGTAAGCTAGCTGTGAGGTGCACTGTGGAGTGGAGCAGCACCACTCAGCACATATCTGGTAAACCACTTCTGTTCCCTACACATCACTCTGCCTGGCAGGCTGGTACAGTCCTCTCTATGGCAATATGTCTTCTGACTTTTGTTAAGCTGCTTCTTTACTGTAAAACAAGAAAGAAGATAAAATACCCCAATTCCCTTTGGTTCTGAATCTGAAGAGTGAACTGCCCCTATCCTCATGGCTAAATGTGTGGAAGTGCGATACACAAACTGCCCTCTACCTTTTAACTCCTTACTCCTCAAACTGGTATTTTAGGGGCAGCCATGCTGTACCCACTTCCTCAATGTTGCTTACATTGTTATGGCTTTTTTTTTTTTTTTTGCTTCACTAGTTTCACAAGCAGGAGAGCATGGCGCCAAGCAGCTTTTTTGCTCCTGTAGTTGGGCCAGCGGGAGGGGGTGTTAGAGCTTGTTATAGGCTCTTTTGTTCCCACTGCCCGGCAGCCCAGTGAGCCAGCCAGGAGTGTCACAGCTCTTTTATTCCCACAGTTCAACAAGTGGGAGAGCATGGCACCTAATGGCTCCTTCTCTCCCATTATTTGGCAAGCAAGAGGGAGAGTTACAGCTCTTTTACTCTCACTGCCTGAGGCTTGGCGAGTTCCAGGTTCTTGTCCTGTGACCAAGAGGAATAAGGTATGCAGACACTGGAGAGTGAGTAAGACAGAGAAGGAATTTATTGAGCAACAGAAGGAAAGCTCTCAGCAGCAAGAGGGGATCCAAAAGTGGACTGGCGTCTGTGAGGCTGAGTCCAGGGTTTTTATGGGCTTAGAATGGAGGACTGCATGCTGATTCGTCCATGGATGGTCTTGCAAAAAGCACCATTTGATTGGTTAAAAGGCATCATTCAGAAGAAACCAATCGGGAGAGAGTGAGTAAGATGGGGTTGGAAGTTCTCATTTTTGTCATGGACTCTATCCAGAACTGGCAGCTCGGTGCTCAGGCTTTAAACTGTCCTTGGCTTGAAGGTCAGTTTTTGCTGGGGACCCATTCCTGTCTGCTTAGGAATTTGTCTGTCTCCTGTGGCTATCTATTTTCTTCAAATAAACTTGCTGGCCACAAAATTGTCTGTGTCCCTGAAATAGGCATTTTCATTCTAAAATTTGTAATATACTTTGACTTTTTACAATTTGTAAGTATATTACATTGCTCAAGAGAAGTTAAAGCTTAAAAATATAGGACCAAGCACCCATCTATTATTAAATTACAGATTTTACTCATACTTTGGCCTAACACAGGATATCCTGCTGTTGTTGAAAGCACTGGTACTTAAGTCTTTTGGGTTTAGAGATTAATGTTGTTGGGAAGAAAGACTTGTTGGGTCACCTGCCTCTGGTGGATCACCACTAAGACTCTTACCAGAATGAATGGGATGCCTATCTCTTCTATCAATGAGATACTGAATAGGTAGTGTTAATCTTGAACTGCATGGAGTATACCAGAATTTATAGTAATGAATCCCACTGGAGGCCAGGATATTGACCACCTAGGTGAAGAAACTCACATAGTTTACAGTGCTCCCTGGAGTGCTCTCTGGAAACAACTGGTCCCTAGGGAATCTCTCAGCAACCCCAATTGTAAATCTGTTCTGTAGGAAAACATGCATGAAGGACTGAACCATGTTGTCCCAGAAAGACAAATAAAAAGGAAATTAAATGTTTGGTCTCTTCATGTAGTACTACATTGTGATTCCCTGATGCACATGCATTTTCTTTGTAATAAAGAAGTGACCAAAAAGAAAAATCCAGTAAAAATTCATAGAGCTATTAACAAACACTTGTAAGTAAGAAACACTTTGAATTGCCTTTAGGGATCCATTTCTCTTTCCCTGGTTTGCCTTGAAAGGTGAGCACTCATTTAACTTGCTGATACCATCTGGGAGTGCTTGCAGTCTTTCCGCTAACACGCTAATTAAGGATCTATCAGGGTCCTCCAGGGAGCTGAGTGGCTCAGTAACGCCATCCAGTATGTGCCATCTGGGAGGGAGGCAGGACTCATAAGCTGTTTGCCCCAAGTCACCCAACAAAGGTGGCAAATTCCCAGGGAAAGTATCAAATGAATCCGTTAATGAGGCAAAAACTAGGAAAGAGGTCCAGGGAGGAGGGGTACTGACAGACCTAACACGGAGTGAGCTGAAGGAAGTGGAGGATTTATTTATCTGCTTCTTAAATGAGTGTTAATGTGAGGATCTCTTCCATCCGTTGAAAGTATTTTCAAGCTGAATCTTTAGCACACTAAGGAATCTCAGACAAACCAGGAACTTCAGAGTTTACATCTTGAAGAAAGAAAAGGAAATTTGAGTTTCATAAGGATAAATATTTTAATATACATTATGATTATGCATATTTGTCTACGTGGTGATTTTTGCCTTTTTTAAGTAAGAATTTATCCAGATTGGGCCCTGAGTTAACTGAATAAAATTTAGAGGTTCAATTTATTCAAACTCTATTTCACAAGGGAAATTAAGTGAAATATGTAAGTTCATATAAATGAATGTAACATCTGGTTAAGAAATAACATGGGACAAACCCATGTCATTGTGCCACAGTTAGGTAATTTCTACCACATTATTTTGTATTTTCTTTGTCCAATTTATTTTCTAAGTTTCTGCTCTCCTCTCCCCTCCTCTGGTATCTTGCTAATTTTGAATCTATGGAGATTTTTGAGAGCTTGCAAATATGCCATCCTCTTTCTCACTAGTTGCCACCAGTTCCATTCTTCCCCTGCTATTATTTTGAAAGTTACACTCTACTTCTATTCTTCAAATAATTAGAAATTTTGACAGCATACTTAACTTTAAAACTGCTAAGATTAATTAAATAGCTTTACTTTCATTCTAAGAGCCTTTAGAAACATTTTAACTCCAATCACATATTCACTCAACTTATATTCTATCATCCAGTATTTTAGTTTTATCTTGATTTTTAAAAATTAAGATGAAATTTACAGTGAAATATACAAATTTTAAGTGTACAGTTGTATTTATTTTTTGTTTGTTTGTTTGTTTTGAAACAGAGTCTCACACCGTCACCCAGGCTGGAGTGTAGTGGCATGATCTCAGCTCATTGCAACCTCTGCCTCCTGGGTTCAAGCAATTCTCCTGCTTCAGGCTCCAGAATAGCTGGGATTACAGGCGTATGCCACTATGCCTGGCTAATTTTTGTATTTTTAGTAGAGAAGGGGTTTCACCATGTTGTCCAGGTTTGTCTTGAACTCCTGACTTCAAGTGATCTCCCCACCTCGACCTCCCAAAGTGCTGGGGTTACAGGTGTGAGCAACCGCATCTAACATACAGTTGTATGTTTTAATCAAACAGAATCAATCAGTGTTCACACTGGTGTAACCTCCACCCAAGTCAAGATGTGGAACATTTCTATACAGTTCTCTCATTTCCTCTTCCAGTCAATTCCCACCTGCCATTAGGTCAAAGCTGTTCTGAGTTATGTCACCATAAATTAGCTCTGCCTAGTCTAAAACTTTATGTAAATGGAATAATACTGTATTTTTTGTGTGTCTGGTTTCCATTGCTCAAAATGTTTTTGAAAGTCATCCATGTTGCGTGTATGATAATGGCTTAGTGATTCCCAAAGTAAACACCTGAGAGTCTCCAAGACCTTTTCAGCGTGTCCATGAGCTCAAAAGTATTTTTATAATTAACTAATTAATTCATTCATACTTTTTTCATGAGTATATAGGATTATTTTCCTAAGGTTACATGAAGTATGATATCACAACAGATTGAAGAAGCCGACATGAGATCTGAAATATCGCTTTTTAAGCTAAACATTGAAGAGATTCCCCCAAAGTAAAGGAATATCGCTTTTCTCATTAAATGTTTTTATTTTAACAAATATAGCTATTTCCATCAAAACATTTCACTTATGTTAACATGTTATTATTATTTTTAAGTGAATAAATGCATAATTTTTTAATTATTCAATTTTAATTTAGAATATGGTAAATATTGATAGCCATAAGCCACATAAGGAAAACTCTTTTAAAGTCTGCAATTATTTTTTAGAGTGGAAAGCAGACCCGAGACCAAAAAGTCTGATACTTACTGTGATAGTTCTTTCTTTTTTAATTGCTGAGTAGGATCTCACTTTATATACCACAATTTTGTTTAGACATCCCTCTGGTGGGTTATATCCAGTTTTGTGTTATTGTAAATAAAGATGCTATTAACATCCTTCTATATATCTTTTTATACATATATGTTTTCATTTGTTTCAGATAAATATTTAAGGGGGTAATTGATGAGTCACAGGGTAAGTATGCTTTTAACTGTGTGAGGGGACTGCTAAGTTATTTTCTAAAGTGACTGTACCATTCTGCACCCATACCAGCTATAGATGGGAGTTCCAGTTTCTACACAGCCTTCCCAACTGTTGGTGTTGTTGGTCTTTCCAATTGCAGCCATATTTAATAGGCATGCCTTATCTTCTTGTGGATTTGACTTATATTTTCCTAATGATTGAAAGTGATGGGTAACTTTTTTCTTTTTATTTTAGGTTCAGGGGTACATGTGCAGGTTTGTTATATAGGTAAACGTATGTCATGGGAGTTTAGTGTACAAATTATTTGGTCATTCAAGTAATAAGCTCTGATAGGTTTGTTTTTTTTTTTTTCCTGAACCTCTTCCTCCTCCTACCCTCCACTCTTCCAGGAAAGCCCCAGTGTCTGTTGTTCCCCTCTTTGCATCTATGTGCTTTCATTGTTTAGCTCTTACTTGTAAGTGAGAACATGCTGTGTTTCATTTTCCTTTCCTGTGTTACTTTGCTTAGGATAATGGTCTCCAGCTCCATCCATGTTGCTGCAAAGGACATGATCTCCTTTTTTTACGACTGCATAGAATTCCATGGTGTATATATACCACATTTTCTTTGTCCAGTCTACCATGATGGGCATTTAGGCTGATTCCATGTGTTTGTTATTTTGAATATTGCTGCAACGAACATATACATGCATGTGTCTTTATGGTAGTACCATTTATGTTCCTTTGAGTATATACCCGAACATGGGATTGCTGGGGCAAATCGTAGTTCCATTTTTAGTTCTGTGAGGAATTGCCACACTGCTTTCCACAATGGCTGAACTAATTTACACCCTCACCTAAAGTGTGTAAGTGTTCCCTTTTCTCTGCAACCTCGCCAGCATCTGCTACTTTTTGACTTTTTAATAATAGCTATTCTGATTGCTATAAGATGGTATCTCATTGTGGTTTTGATTTGCATTTCTCTAATGATTAATGATGTTGAGTATTTTTTATATGCCTGTTGGCTACATGTATGCCTTTTTTAAAAAAGTGTATGTTCATATTCTTTGCCCACTTTTTAATGGGGCTGAGAAACTTTTCATATACTAGTCGTCCATTTGTATATCTTCTCTTGTAAAATGTCAACCCAAGACTTTTACTCATGTTTTATTGTCCTTTATGTTATTGAATTGTAGAAATTATTTATGTAATCTGGATAAAAGTGAAAGGTCAGAAATATGAATTGCTGGCTGGGCGTAGTGGCTTATGCCTGTAATCCCAGCACTTTGGGAGGCCGAGGCGGGCAGATCACGAGATCAGGAGTTCGAGACCATCCTGGCTAACATGGTGAAACCCTGTCTCTATTAAAAATACAAATAATTAGCTGGGTGTGGTGGCAGGCGCCTGTAGTCCCAGTTACCCCAGAGGCTGAGGCAGGAGAATGGCGAGAACCCAGGAAGCAGAGCTTGCAGTGAGCCGAGATGGCGCCACTGCACTCCAGCCTAGGTGACAGAGCAAGACTACATCTCAAAAAAAAAAAAAAAAAAAAAAAATGAATTGCTAATACTCTCTACAGATCTGCAGCTTGCTTTTCATTTTTAATGATGCCTTTTGATTAGCAAGTTTTTAATTGCAATAAAGTTTAATTGTTCAATGTTTTTATTGTTAGTACTCTTTGTGCCTTGTCTAAAAAAATCATTGCTTACTCTAAGGTCATGAAGAAACACCTATGTTTTCTTATTCTAGAAGCCTTATAGTTTTAACTCTTACGTTTAGGCCTATGATGTATCTCAAATTAATTTTTGTATGTGATGACGAAGAGGTTGATTTCTTTCCTGTGGCGGAGCTTCCACCACCAGGGAGCTAGAATCAATTTAGAATCAATTGTTTAAGTACAATCTTGTGAACACCCTTGTCTTACCGAAAGAAGGAATACATCCAGGAGCATCACTCAGGCATTTAAGACCCTCTTCAAGATGATGCCAATCTACTTTTGCAACTTTATAGATCATCACTTTCCTGTATGCTCCAGATAATCCAGAGAACTGGATTTTCCAATACTGTGTAAGTCTTTATTTTATTCCTTATTTCTAGAACTTCCAATCCTTTTTCTTTATCTGCTGATATCCTACTTATCCATCAAGTCCTAACTCAATTGCTTCCTTTTTCATGAAGCCCATACTTATTTACCTGCCATATTTTGTCTAACAGTCTTGACTTTTCACACACATCTTGCAAGTTCTTTAAAGTAGGACTTTATCTTATTAACCTTAAAACTACCCAAAGAAGTTAGTATGTCAAGTTTCACATAGCAGATGCTCAATAAAGAATTATTGAACTGAGTTTTATTCCAGGTTAGGGGTTTGGAAATATCATTTTGTTGTTGAAACTTTCCTCCGCAACCTACCTTGTTGGAGATAAAATGCTTCTTGTGCTTAGTAAATAATTCATAGCAGGATGCAAGCAAACATGACATTCTGGGAAAAGTTGTCCCTTTCTAGTAGGAAAAAAGAAAAGTCTTTTTATTTATTTATTTATTATTATTATTATACTTTAAGTTGTAGGGTACATGTGCATAACGTGCAGGTTTGTTACATATGTATACTTGTGCCATGTTGGTGTGCTGCACCCATCAACTCGTCAGCACCCATCAACTCGTCATTTACATCAGGTATAACTCCCAAGAATTCCAACTCAGTAGACCAATTTGGAAACGATTAAAATTCATGCACTAAATATCACTATTGAAACATAGTGTGGACATTTTTAATCAGATATAAGTTAATCTACAGATTTTTTTCTATGTATAAGAAAAGAAAAAGAAACCCTGTAGAAAAAAAATCCAAATTCCTGAGTTGTTTAAAATAAAATGATGTTATAGTTACAACATGCTTTCACTCACAGGTTTAGTAGTGATGTCCCGTATTTTTGGTCTCTTACTTAGCCTTACTTGTAAAATCTTTCAGATAAGAAAACCACACATAAGCTAAGGTTCTGTGTTTCTTCACTTCACTGAAAGCAAGTATATTTTCCAATGTCATAGCATTAAAGAAAACATTAGTTGATTAAAAGGATCTAGTCCTTTTACTAGCTACTGTCTAAGGTGCATGCAGTATGAACTTATCTTGGTTAAATTAAGAAAGAAAAAGTAAGGCATTAGCAGGGTACAGAATCTCTTAGAGAATCAATGAGAATATTAAACACTTAGGCTTCACAAAGGTCAGGAACACTGTATTTAGACCGAAGAAACGAATGGAATGTTCATTTGGGCAACCACCAATAAGATGAATTGGCTCCAACCCTTTCTCACTGGTCTCGAGATTTAACTTCCCTGGAGAGAGAGATGGGCTAGCCTGGCTTAGATTACCTGTGCTGTGTCCTTAGCTGGAGAAGGGAAAGACACTGGGATGGACCATATGACAAGAAATGATGGGAAGATTTGCTCTTGGAGGAAAGACTGGGCACCAGTACCAGAAAAAGGGGGAGTGGATAGTGGGTGGTGAAAAGCAACAGATGTCTTTTTAAACAGTGCATTGTCCCCACCCCTCCATGCTAAGAGTTTTCTCACAGTTGGTCAAGAACAAATGCTTTCCTGGTAATTAAGGGAATTTTGGAACTTCTAATAAATAATGGAGCATGTACTTTTCCTGGCGCGTCTTTCACTATAGTGGCAAATAATGAATTAACTTATCTTTACTCATCAAAGTTGCCCACAAAATAAAAATACTTTTAAACACAAGCAATGATCCACACTTCTGCCCCATTCAAAGAAAATAAATACTCAAAGTCAGGTAGGATGATGTCACCATAGCTTATTGCCATGTGCATTTGTGTTCTCTCACTTATAGGTGCCTGAGGCTCATGATTAAGAGAACAGGGTTATCAGTGAGTTCCATGTAGGGGTTCAAAGGCCAGCACCCCTGCATCCCCACTGGGACAATTCTCCAGGGCCATTTCAGCTTCAGCAGAGCTTCCTGAAGGATTGGTTGTGGCCTTTGGTGAGGCTACATGACAGTACAATTTATCCCCGTGCCTAATGCTAAATTTCCTTAGCTTAAAAATTTTATGATTTTATAAAAACAGTAATGCTCATGCATATGTAACTCACCTGAATTTCAGTTTCTCTTTTCTGTAAAATGGGTCAATGTTCAACTCTAAGGGCTAATTAAGTGTTTAATAATAAATGTAAATTGTGCTTTATTACCTGTGAGATACTATATAAATACATCATTACTGTATTTAAATAGTCCCTCCTTTTTCTTCAGACAAAACAGAAATATGATGCCTCTCAAAGTTCTATAGTAGTCATTGCTTCACTTACTCACCCACAGACTAAAAATATTTCCATTAAAGTGGTTACAAAACTTGGCTAAATATTTGCTTGCCTTTCAAAATACTTAGATAGTTGTGCAACCTAAAAGCAATGTTTTAGGTGTAGCTGGTACGTAAAAATCAGTTCTTGTTTGTTTAAAAGTATTTCTATGTAACATTTACTTGCAAATAACTCACCCCCCAAAACCAACAAACCCAGTATCATTCATGGAATGATTTTATTTTTTAATACTCTCATGCTATTGCATCAGCCTAGTATGGTGCCAGCACTCCCGGAATTTTGGAGACAAACAATATCACCCTTTGGGGTCCTTCCCAACTCAACATTTGTTTTAAATGAGCACTAAAAATGTGACAAGAGACCCTCAGTTTATTTCACTTCAGCTGCTTCCACCTTCCCTATGGACTACGTCTGCCTTCTCATTCACATAAAGTCACAATCTCCAAGCCTGTTGCAGAGGGCCTTTTAACTAACCATCGATTTCGCTCTTGTCCTTGCAAGTTACTGTGATGGTAAATTTTAGGTGTCAGCTTGACTGGCTTAAAGATTACCTAGAGAACTGGTAAAGTATTATTTCTTGGTGTTGTCTGACCCACCAAGCCATAAAGCTGAACATGGACAGCAACGCTCCATCATCAAGTGGAAATGGTATATATATGATCAGACTTGAGCAGGTCTTGAAGGCACAAGTAAGTCACATGAAGAAGTGGCCCAATTATCCCTGGTTCCTACTTCTGCCACCCTGCCTTCCCTCTCCTAGCCTGCACCTATGGCCTCACGTGGTGTACCCTATGTTAGTTGACAGAGGAAGAGAAGACTGTGGCCTAATTTATAGATGGCTCTGCACAACATGAAGGCACCACCTGAAAATGGAGAGCTGCAGGACCATAGCCCCTTCCTAGAACATCCCTGAAGGACAGTGGTCAAGGGAAATTTTCCCAATGGGCAGAGCTTTGGCAGTGTACTTTGTTAAGCACTTTGCTTGGAAAGAGAAATGGCCAGATATGTGATTATATACGGATTCATGAACGGTAGCCAATGGTTTGGCCAGATGGGACTTAAAAGGAACATAATAGGAAAATTGGTGATAAAGAAATCTGGGGAAGATGTATGTGGATAGACCTCCATGAGGGGGCAGAAGATGTGAATATATTTGTGTCTCATGTGAATTAATACTCACCAAAGGGTAACTTCACAAGAGGAAAACTTTAATAATCAGGTAGGTATGATGACCCAGTGTGTGGATGCCAGTCAGCCACTTTTCTCAGCCACTCCATCATTGGCCAATGGGCTCATGCACAAAGTTGCAGTGGTAACAAGGATGGAGGTTATGCATAGGCTCAGTAACATGGACTTCTACTCACTAAGACCAACCTGGCTGCAGCCACCATTGAGTGCTTAATCTCTCAGCAGCAGAGACCAACACTGAGCCCTCTGTATGGCACTATTCTCTGGGGTGATCAACCGGCTACCTGAAGGCAGCTTGATTACATCGGACTAGTTCCATCATGGATGGGGAAGTGGTTTATCCCTACTGGAATAGACACTTACTCCAGATATGGATTTGCCTTTCTTCTATGCAATGCTCCTGCCAAAACTACCATCTGTGAACTCACAAAATGTCTATTCACTACCATGGTAGTCCACTCAGCATTGCTTCTGACCAGGCAACTCACTTCACAGCCAAAGAAGTGTGACAATGGGCTCATGGTCACGGAATTCACTGGTTTTATTATGTTCTCCATCATCCTGAAGCTACTGACTTGCTGGAATTGTGGAATGGCCCTTTGAAGTTATAGTTACATCATGAGCTAAATGACGATACTTTGCAGGGTCAGGACAAGGCTCTTCAGAAGGCTGCATATGCCCTGGATCAGCATTCAACATACAGTATTATTTC
This sequence comes from Mandrillus leucophaeus, assembly GCF_000951045.1. Classification (NCBI taxonomy): domain Eukaryota; kingdom Metazoa; phylum Chordata; class Mammalia; order Primates; family Cercopithecidae; genus Mandrillus; species Mandrillus leucophaeus. Next base: position 1,369,615 of record NW_012098421.1, on the reverse strand, counting down.
CCCCATAGCTAGAATTCATGGGTCCATGAATCAAAAGATGGGAGTGGCACTAAAATGGGAGGAGCACCACTCACCATTACCCCCTAGAAATCCACCAGCAAAATTTTTGCCATCTGCTTCTATGACTTTATGTTCTGCTGGCCTAGAGGTCTTAGTTTCAGAAGGAAGATTATTTCCTCCAGGAGACACAATGATGAGTCCATTGAACTGAAAGTTAAGACTGCCACCCAGGCTCTTTGCACTTTTTATGCCTCTGATTCAATGAGCTAAGGAGAGAGTTTCAGTGTTGGCTTGGGTGATCAATCCAGACTTCCAATGTGGAAGTTGGAGCTCTACCCCACAATGGAGGTAAGGAAGAGTATGTCTGGAATACAGGAGCTCCCTTGTGGTATCTTTCAGTATTACCGTGTTCTGTGATTAAAGTCAATGGGAAATTACAACAACCCAATCCAAGCAGAACAAATGACTCAGACCCTTCAGGAATAAAGGTTTGGGTCTCCCAGCCAGGTAACAAACCTCGATCAGCTGAGGTGCTTGCTGAAGGTAAAGGGAATGCAGAAAGGGTAGTGGAAGAAGGTAGCTGTGACCACATGACCAGTCACAGAAATGAAGACTGTGATTGTCATGAGTATTTCCTCCCTAGTTTGTTAAGAATATGTATATATACATATATTAGATAAATATCTTTTCTTGTTCCTAATTTTTTTTACTATGTAATGTAATCAGATTTATTGACCTTATATTAGTATTTAAGTAACGTTAATTTTGCCTCATAGTATTTACATTATATGATAGCAGGAGAAGCATAAACATCACCCAAGGACTTTACTTCCTCTTCTGGGGAAGAAGAGATTAGCGTGTTTTGTTTGTACATAGGATAGTTGCGTCACATTAGGCAGAAGTAGTACCTTAATATTATGATTATTCGGAGATGAAGTATGGTTTAAGGAGCTGCACGTGGGTGCCAAGTTGATGAGGGGTAGACTTGTGATGGTTAATTTTAGGTGTCAATTTAACTGGATTAAGGATTACTTAAAGAACTGGTAAAGGATTACTTCTAGGTGTATTTGTAAGGGTGTTCCTAGCCATTAGCAATTGGCATGTGAGTCAGTAAACTGAGCGGGAAAGATCTGCCCTCAATGTGGGCATGCATCGTCCAATTGGCTGGGGGCCCAGATACAACAACAAAGACAATTTCCTCTCTTTCCTGAAGCTGAAATACACACTTCTCCTCCTGTCTTAGACATCAGAACTCTAGGCTGTCTGGATTTTGGGCTCCATGACTTATACCAGCAGTCCCCTGGATTCTGAGGCCTTCTGGCTTTCCTGGTTCTGAGGCTTTTGGATTTGGACTAAGCCATGATACCAGCTTCCCAGGGTCTTTAGCTTGCAGACGGCCTGTCATGGCACTTCTCAGCCTCCATAATCATGTAAGCTAATTTCCCTAATAAATCACCTCTTATCTATCTATTACCTATTGGTTCTGTCTCTCTGGAGAGCCCTGATAATACAGTTACCTGAACACACATGCTCATCTCTTCATTATCCACATGTGCGGTCTTACTTTGTTGACTCTCCCATCACACCTCAGAAGCTCCCTCATTTCATCCCTCAGTGTGCAGCAGGAAACAGTGGAAGAAAGGACCAGTGTAGAAATACTGGGGCATGACTGACCAAATTTCAGCATGCAATATGAATACCTGGGGCTCAGACATTGCTTTAGTCCAGGCACATCTCTCTCCTTAGCCTCAGTGGAACGTGATTGAAGAGCTTGTTCATAATGTAGAGGACAGATCCCCCACTCAAGGGATAGATTTCTCCCACAGCCAAAGTTCTCAGAGGATCATGACTCCCCTCAGCTTCTCAGTTTTCTTCTTTATATTTTTAAGTGAATAACTATTCATCTTTTCAAAGCATTCTTCCCATCTGCTTCTAGACAAGGTGTCTGACTAAATTGCATTCTGTGACACATGCTGACTGCAAGCTAATAAAAGAATAACCAGATAAGCAGTAAGTAGGCTTTTAATCAGAAGACTATATTGAACTGGAGATAGTAAAATCCTGCATAATTACCTGCAGATGCTAAAAATCTATAAAGTTATAGCCTGGGTCAGAATGGTTTACCTCCCTAATATGTTAGCCTTTGTTTTGTCCGTAGCTTTATTATAAAACTTAATAAACTATCAGTTTTATTATGTACAGTACATAACTCCTGGAGTTTTACTATAGTCACTGTAACCCCAGCATAGTTGAGACCAAAGAGATCATTTCATGGGTGGATATTTTGAAGTAGAAAGAACTAAAGACACATTTCTTGAAAATATTTATTTTTACTAAGCCATCTGAGTTTTGAAAAAAGTTGAAGAAATCATCATTGAAAATAATATTTCATCTCCCAATTCCTTATGGTATTCTCTCTTATGATATATCTTAAAAAGTTCCTTGAAGTATCTAAGTATTTCATCAGTAAAATTATTATGATTTCAACAGAATCAACAGGGAATTAAACTATAGGAAAAAGATAGGTTATAAGGAAAGGTGACACCTTTTGCACTACCCCAGACTTCTTGTAGAAATACTGGTTAAAAATATTAGGAAAGAGGGAAAATATCTCAGATCTTTGGGATCTTAATGTGTTTTGCAGACTTTCCTATACTCAGTGGTATATTTAAGCTTGTGATTTTGGCATTTAAGTGTCTGATGCACTTTAGAAAAAGGCTGCTTGCTGTCATTTTGCTTGGTGTTACTCTTGAGAATGTTAAAACTGGGTTAACTTGAACTGAAATTTAACTTGACTAGATAATAGCCAGAGAAATTATCAATTTATCACTAGTATGCTGCAATGAGAGGTTTGCTTTTGGTTTAACTCTAGCCTTTGGATCACCAGTGGGAAATATGCTTGAAAATGAGTCCAGTCCTTAGAGGCACAAGAAGTGATTGGTGCTACTCACATTAACCCAAGGAACAGGGACATTAGATGGAAATCAAATCACATTTGCGCTTCTTATCTATGTGCATATTGGCACCATAGAGCTGATGGTTCAACATTTTGAAAATGAAATGTTTCTTTTTTTTTTTTCCAGATCAGTAAGCAATCTAAACTTTTGGGGTTTTGCTCATTAGCCCTATCCTCAGCACACAGACTCTTTTATATTTTTTGAGACAGAGTCTTGCTCTGTCACCCAGGCTGGAGTGTAGCACCATCTTGGCTCACTGCAACCTCTGCCTCCTGGATTTGAGCAATTCTCCTGCTTCAGCCTCCGTAGTAGCTGGGATTACAAGTGTGCACCACCACGCCCAGCTAATTTTTTTTTTTTTTTTTTAAGTAGAGATGGGGTTTCATCATGTTGGCCAGGCTGGTCTCAAACTCTTGACCTCAGGTGATCTGCCTGCCTTGGTCTCCCAAAGTCTCTTTGAGACAAGGATTTTGTCTTCCATTTATTTTGTTCCCTCTCCTGTCTCCCAGCAGCCACCTCAGTGTAGGAGACAGCTCTATAGCACTGTGGTAACTCATTCTGTTTACCTGGAATCTGGCAGGATGCAACAGAGAAGGGCATGGGGAGGCTCAGCCTCAAAGGACTCTATATCTTCCTAGTGCTTGGGATTTCTCTGAATTTCAGTAGCGCTTATTCTGAGCTTTGCTAATTTCACAATACTGTTGTTACCCTATGTTAGTAAATATTGATAGGAGCTTATTTTCAATGAGAATGTGAACCCCCTAAGAGCTAAGGCTACAATACCTTATTCTCATCTGGATTTCTTTCTGAAGGTTAATATCTCTAAGTGATGGTTGACTAGGGTGAAGTGACTAAGAGCATTATTGAACATTTGTCTCAAATGTTGGGTCACCTGTACTTTGTATTTCTCTTTTCCGGAGACAAATTGAAGGTTCCTTCAGGAAACTTCCTATTTTGTTGCAAGGTTCTGCCTTGCCCTCATGATCGTGCCTTAGGAAGGCTTAGGTGGGTCTCCAGATGCTTCAGAATGAAGCAAAAGGCAAAAAGCTTTTATTGCAAAGCCAAAGTACACAGTCAAGAGTGGCAGTGCGGGTGTGCTTAGGAGAGTAAGTTGCACCCAACAGAGTTTGTGTTTCTAATTTTATGGGCTCTTCTAGTTAATGGGTGAAATAATCGTGAGGTTTTAAGAAAAAAGGTGGAGATTTCTTAGAATTGAGGTGCCACCCATTTTTATACTAAATACAGGCATGTTGAGATCTGGCCCTGGTGGATATGTGATTTCATATGGAAATGAGCCTATAATTAGGTCTGGAGTAGGGCATAGGTCAAATCCAATGCCATGTTGGACCTAGCCATTTTCAACCAGCTTAGTCCCTGTCTGTTAGGGCCTTATAGCCCAGGTTCCTTTTTGTCCTTGCAGCAAAATTTTTTGTGAAATTGCTGCTTAATATTTAACCACTTCTCCTGTGACCACCCAGCATTCTTATTTTGTGGGTGTTTTAATTAGAGAGTAGAATCATTATTTGGTGTGTTGGAAAAGGAAGGGATTTCAGGGACCCTCAGTTACCAACCCGTTTCTTCCTTATTTGGGTTTCCCAGGGAGAGTCATAAACATATCACCCTGATGGGGGTTTTGGATTTTTTTCTCTCCCGTATTTTGGGTTTTCTATTATCCTGTAGTTTCTTTCCGTGGTTCTTGTTTTAGAGTCGTTTGGTTTTTTTCATTCTCCTGTGACTACTGAGTGCTATTCCTATCTCAGTGATTTCATCTTTGGGGATGATTTTTAAAGAATCCCGACATTTTGAGAGATGAACTTTTATGAAAACAAAAACAAAACCAAAAAAAACCAAACCCAGCAGACCATTGGGTTCATGACCTTTTGATGCAGGAGAAAGAGAAACAGCCGTATTTTCTTCCTAGATCGTGGATGTTCCAAGCTACATCTATAAGCCTGGAACAGGTGTGTGTGTGTGTGTGTGTGTGTGTGAGAGAGACAGAGAGATTATTGTTTCTGTAAGAAGTTATTACTCTTTATACTTCAGGGTCTTAAGTGGGTAGGAGTTTAGAGAGCAGAGCTTGTTTAGAACAGACACCAGAAGAATTAGTGGCTCCCCCCTCACATCTAATGGATTTGTTTTCTTGAATATTTTAAGGACTGATAGCAATGGATAGAATGGATATTAGAAAAAAATGAAGCTTTCAAATAATTAAATATGCTATTGCAATATGATAGATCCCATGTGTATATATACTTCAGGTTTATCTAGATGCATATCCAGCATTTAGACCACACAAATATTTGTGAATAAGTGTTGTTGTAAAGCTAGATTATCAGAGAGAACACAAATATATCCTGATATAATGAGATGAAAGCTTAAATGTGAAAGAGTACCTTTTTTTCCCCCTGTGGAATGGCTAGGACTGATCTGTCTTTAATAGGACAGGTACTTTGTGTTGTTTCTGTTTTATTGACAAAGGGTCATTTGCACATTTTACAATTTACATGTACTGTCCTTTGTGACCTGTGACAAACAGCACAGAGTGGTGACTCTGCTAAGATCAAGATCCAGTTGGCCATAAAATGAATCTTTCCAGTGAAATGCCAAGCCGTTAACAACCATATGTATACAGTCACTTGCATCCAGGAAAATTAAGTAAGGTTAACCCTGGGTTCTCAGCTCCAACTCAGGAGAGAGGCTTGGGCATCTTTGTAAAACTATCCTTGAGGAAATCAGCTCAATACAGGGCTACAGTTAAAAAATCCCATAAAACCTCTTCTTGAGAAGAGTACAATATGCTGAACTGAGCTGATGTCACCCCGGTCCAGATCACAGTCTGGACCTGTGATCACCATTGCTTTAGGATAGGGGCGGGGAACCTGGAGAAAGTTGCCAAGAAGACAACTATCATTAGTATAGGAATGGGAAGAATTTAGAAATGGATGTTGCCTTAGGACATGAAATCAAGACTGTCTGACACAATGGCTCGTGCTTGTAATCCCAGCACTTTGGGAGCCTTAGACAGGATATAGAGAGACCTCCTCTCTACAGACATTTTTAAAAATTAGCCAGGCATGATGACACATGCCTGTAATCCCAGCTACTCGGGAGGCTGAGGTGGGAGGATCACTTGAGCCTAGGAGGTGGAGGCTATAGTGAGTCCAGATTGCACCACTGCACTCCAGCCTAGGTGACAGAGCAGCCTATTGGGAAATAGAAAATATAATAAAGGATAAAAGATTTAGATAGAATGAACATGAGCAACTCCTTCTCTATTGAAGGATTAGAATCGGGAGGCAACCATTAAAATCTGAGAGAGCTAATAACAACAATAAGTATACTTTACAGTTACTAAATACTTTTTATATGGTATCTTATTATAGGCTTTTTTTTTTTTTGGCAGAGCAAACACAATTAACTCTTAAAATTAATTATATCCCAAAGTGGCACAGGTTGAAGATAAGCTTGATGTAATTGATACTACCATTTTCTAAGTTCTATGTTCCGTTTCTATGTTCCAAAAGTATTAGTACAGTATTGCTTTAAAAAATATTTCCCCGGGCGAGGTGGTGGGCGCCTGTGGTCCCAGCTACTCGGGAGGCTGAAGCAGGAGAACAGTGTGAACCCGGGAGGCGGAGCTTGCAGTGAGCCAAGATCACGCCACTCCACTCCAGCCTGGGTGACAGAGCAACACTCCATCTCAAACAACAACAACAACAAAAATAAAAAAACCAAAAAAAAAAAAAACCCCAAAAACATATATATATATTTCCATGAGCCTACAAGTTTATAAAATGCCACATATACACAGTGGCTCCCCTCTATGCACTTAGTTACAATACATATGAGATATTAAAGGCTCTAAGAAATCTCTTGAAAAATAAATTTCTTTAGCTTTGTTTAACCGAGTATTCTACATTTATTTTATCAGAGAATGGCTATTGTTCAAAATCTTACCGACATTCTACAGTAAGATTGACTTACTGTCTTGGGCCTTCTCATGAGAAATGTGAATCTATATTTATTAGTCAAGGATGAATTTCTGATGGGTACCAAAGGAAATCAAATTTTCATGTGTTGTAGCCCTCAACTTCAAGGCTATATCTGGAAGGATTACTTACTTGGTATGCCTGGAAAAATTAAGTCAGGTTAACTCCAGGTTCTTAGCTGCAACTCAGGAGAGAGGTTTGGGCATCTCTGTAAAACTATCCTCTAAGATTGGATAGACCAGAATCTGACTTTGGGAGAGAGAAGAATCATTCATTTTGTGAATATCATAGCTGTTGAGTACTTACTGTGTTCTAGATACTGTTCTAAGGCTTTTACATATATTATTTGATTTAATTCTCACAACAAAATCCTAGGAAGAGGATAGTACTATAATATCTATTTTACAAATGAGGAATAGGAAGCGTAGGGAGGTTAAGTAATTTGTCCAAGGTGATCCAGTGTTAGAATTGGGACTTGAACCCAGGCTTTCTTACTCTAGTCTTCTGTTTTTGAATTTTACCTTTTATTTTAGGTTCAGGGGTACATGCGCAAGTTTGTTACATGGGTAAATTGCATGATGCTGAGATTTGGGATATGGATGATCCCAAATTATCCATATGATCATCCTGGTCACTCAGGTAGTGAGCATAGTAGGCAATAGGTACTTTTTTTTTTAACCCTTGCCTCTCTCCCTCCTTCCTCCATCTAGTAGTCCCCAGTATTTACTCTTCCTTTCTTTATATCCATGTGTACTCAATATTTAGCTCCCACTTATAAGTGAGAATCTCTGGTACTTGATTTTCTGCTCCAGCATTCATTGACTTTGGATAATGACCTCCAGCTACATCCATGTTGCTGCAAAGGACATGATTTCATTCTTTTTTTTATGGCTGCTTAGTATTCCATGGTGTATATGTACCATATTTCCTTCATCTAATCCACCACTGATGGGCATTTAGGTTGATTCCATGTTTTTGCTGTTGTGAATAGTGCTACAATGACTATACGAGTGCATGTGTCATTTTGGTAGAATGATTTATGCTCCTTTGGGTATGTATCCAGTAATAGGATTGCTGGGTTGAATAGTAGTTCTGTTTTAAGTTCTTGGAGAAATCTCCAAACTACTTTCCACGGTAGCTGAACTAATTTATGTTCTCACCAACAATGTATAAGCATTCTCTTTTCTCTGCAACATTACCAAAATCTGTTACTTTTTCACTTTTTTTTTTTTTTAAGGCAGGGTCTTGCTTTGTCACCCAAACTGGAGCACAGTGGTGCAATAATAGCTCATTGCAACCTCGGATTCCAGGGCTCGAAGGATCCTCTTGCCCCAGCCTCTTGGATAGCTGGAACTACAGGTGTGCACCACCATGCCTGGCTAATTTTTCAAAGTTCTTGTAGAGATGGGGTCTTACTTTGTTGCCTAGGCTGGTCTTGAACTCATGGGTTCAAGCAATCCTCCTACTGTGGCGTCTCAAAGTGCTGGGATTACAGGTATGAGTCACTGTGCCCAGCCTTTGACTTAGTAGTAATAGTCAATCTGACTGACCTCACTCTAGTCTTGGGACTTACAATCATCATATTATCCTGCCATCCTCCTCTAAGTAGAATAGCAGCAACTGGGGAAAACCCAAAAAGGCTAGTGACCATGTCCATAGGTAACAGGGGTCATAAAGTGTGGTAATTCACTTAGTAGTTCTATAAAAACCAGGAGGAGAATATGAGACATACATCTGCTGAGAAATAGTCAAATGACAAATCTTTTACCATGGCATGAATGCTTTTAAACCTAAGACAGGGAGAGACTGTGTAAAGCCTGGCTACATGGAATAATATAAACAATTTCCGGTGGCTTTAGGCATCATTTGTTTTGAGTGTTGTTTCACCATATCCAAAGTGGTAACCGTGGTACAAGCCCCATTACATCTCACTGGGAATCTTCACATAGCCCGACCTCCTGGTCTCTCTCTTCTACTCTCGCCTCCCCGTGTGCCTGCAGAGCAGCCAGAGTGAAACTTCACATCCCAGAGAAGATTGTGGAATTTTCCCATTCAAGGTTCTTCAGTAACCTCCATATCCTAGAAGATCCTTGTGTTATACCTCTTTTTCCTCTGTGTTCTCACATACTACCATTTTCTTTGATCATTGTGCTGTCACCACACTGAGCCCTTTGCTACACTTTGTATGTCTGATAGCTCCCTCAGTTTGAGGACCCTAGCTTTATATATCCATATGACTTCTGCTCTCCTTTAATAGGACTTCTGTTCAAATATTGCCTCTGAAAAATGTCCTTCATAGACAGCTCTGTATAACATAGCAGCGCTATCCTTTTTCCACACTCTCCCCTCAGCCCCCTTTATTTTTTTCACAGCACTAATGATATTATAATTTTTGACATTATGTTATTTATTGAGTGCCTACTATGAGATTATAAGATCCATGAGGGGCAGGGACTTTGTTTTATTTAAAAGTATAGTCTGAGAATTGAGATCAGTCTCCAGTGCATATGGATTTGGCAATACATACTTGTGGCATGTCAACTCAGTAAGTTCCTAATCAGGAGAACAGCATCCTGCAGAACTGCAGGTCTGAAAGTAGATGAGATTCCGCGCTCCTTGATCTGGGGGCTTGCCCAGGTTGTATAGGACTGGTGAGGGGTTGAACAAGGGCTCTGACATCCTGTCCAGTGCTCCTCTTGTTCCCTCACATTGCCTTCCTATTACCATGGCTTCTTGATAGACTTTTGTCAGGAAAGCAGCTGTTTTGCGGGAAACGCCTATTGAGGTTTTTTACTTTTTTATTTTTATTTTTTAACCAGAAAATGATCTGGAGTCCAGAGTGATGCCAGTCCCATATACTGCATTACCAGAAATCCTACTCTGTGAACCTCCGACCAGTCCTTCTGAAATATGGTCATAAAATAATGGATCTGTAAACTGTTCTGGGCAATTATGGTACTCCTGGAGTGAAAGTGGGCTGTCATTAGCCATGCTTATGGACACCAGCTTGCTGCAGTTGGCTCTCAGCCAGGCTGGGAAACAGCCTTCCATTGGGAGGACACAAGTTCAATGGGATAATTAGGCAGGGGTTTGTACAAGTTTGTTGATAAAAAATGTGCTACAGATTAGCCTTTTCCCCTCTCTGTGCTGAGTAACGATCAGACAGAACAGGTGGTAAGCTAATGGGGGAATACGAAATTAATACTTTGTTTCCTGGTCCCTCCTTTGTTGCTTTTGTGTAGAGTATTTCTTCAGAATCTTCAAACACGTTGCAAGCACCGTTTTCTTCCCTTTTCTTCTTTATTTAGTTTAGTCTAAAGTATCTGGCCCAAAGGGTTCTGAACCATCCAGGTTTTCAAAAGGAGTTCCCCTACTTTTGTGGGAAATGCTCTAAGAATAAACATCTGGAAAATAGAACAATTACAAACAGTATGAAGTAAAAAACAAGCCTTTCAAACTAGCTGTTAAACCTCAACCACAGCAGGATCTCAGATTCCAAATGTCAGTTTGACCTTCATCTAAAAAATGTGATCCTTCTTAAGAAATAGTTCAGCCATTCATGCCTCTCTAATCACAGAGTCTCTTGTTTGGTGACTGATGGGTTTTCAAAACGTCCACATCCCCTGCAGGTACTAAAGACCCTAATGACCATAGAGCATACTTCTAGATGCCATCTGTCAGTCTAAAAAATAATAATAATAAACAAATTGTTCCCACCCTTTATTATGATAAGACTAATTTCCTTTTCCTCATTTTTGGATTTGATGAAAATGTTTCATAGTGATTTTAGAAGGATCTGGAGATTCAAGATTTCTTCTTTTATGGAAGATTCCCAACAATGAAAATTTGTCCTGTTCTCTCTCTCTCTCTTTCTCTCTCTCTCTCTCTCTCTGTGTGTGTGTGTGCGTGTGTGTAAAACTCAGTCCAATTTCTCCCTTCGTCCATGAAGTTCACTTTTGTTATTCTAGCTTTAATAATTTCCCTCTATCTTCAATCTGTGCTCATGATTTTTTGCTTAATTGTACACTTACTTAAATGGTTCTGTTTTTTGTGTGTCTATCTCATCTTCAGATGGGAAGGATATGGTACAGTTAAGAAATACAGGCTTTAAGAGTGATATCAGCATGGTTGTGGACAAGTAAGGGAGCCTTAATCCCTCATGGAACCACCAAGTAAAGAGCAACATATGGACCAACATAGCTTTATGAGAATGCTAGAAACCAGTTAAGAATCTGCAGGAAGTCAGCAAATGCCTAATCTAGGAAAAGCTACATTCAACCTGGTAGAGAATTTCATGGCATTGTTGATCATTTTGGCTCTATCTACTCTTGGGTGCAGAGCAGAGTAGTTGGGAGACAGTTGCTCAATTCCTGGTTCCTCCCTCAGAGTGGAAGAAAAATGGTGGAACTGTTTACAATGTTCTGATGTTTCTGGAAGCTGCTCAAGGGACTGGGTTCTGTTTCACTTAACTTGGAGTGCTGATGAGAATAATGGCATAGTTTGTATATCAGTTTAGGGGCTGCTGAAAGCAATAGTGAGAGCTGCAGGGGAACTGCAGATATGTGGACACCTGGGGCAAGAGATTATAAACAGAGGGATATAATAGGACATAAGGCCCTGAGAAGAAGCAAGTGTGAGACTTATAAAGAAATTAAGAAATTTTAAGGTATATAGGAAAAAAAGGGGGCGAGGGGAGGGGCGGGGAGGGAAGCACACACATAGGCCCAGGAGAGACACCCCCAGAAAAGACCTGAGACGACCTTGGGCCTTCATTCCAGACCAAATAGCAACAGTCTTCTTTTGCATGGAACAAGTCCACAAAGACCGGGAGAGGTAACTGTTTTTTTTTGTTTTGTTTTTTTGTTTTTTCATGCTCAAGTTTCAATAAAAAAGACCACGAAGCATATAAATAGGGAAGCATGGCCCATTCAAAGAGCAAAATAAATATCCAGAAACTAACCCTAAAGAAACACAGGTTTCAGACTTCCTTGGCAAAGACTTTAAAACAACTGTCTTAAATATGCTCAATATTCTTAAATATGAGCCAAAGAAGAACACAGGCAGACAAGTAAAGAAAATCATAAAAAAAAGATACATAAACAAAATGCAAATATTCACAAGGAAATGGAAATTAGTTAGATGTTGTGGCTCATGCCTATAATCCTAGGACTTCGGGAAGTTGAGGTGGTAGGTCTGTTTGAGCCCAAGAGTTAGAGACCAGCCTGGGTAATATGGCAAACCCTGTCTCAATTGAAAACCAAAACTTAGCTGGGCATGATGGTGTGCGCTTCCAGGCCCAGCTACTAGCAGGGCTGAGGTGGGAAGATTACCTGATTCCACAGAAATTGAAGCTGCAGTAAGCTAAGATTGTGCCACTGCACTCCAGCCTGTGCTACAGAGTGAGACCCTGTCTCAAAACAAAACAAAACAGAGATAAAAGTTATAAAAAAGTACCCCACAAAAATTAATTCTGGAACTGAAAAATGCAATAACTGAATTCAAACATTTACGATAGTGTATCTTTTTTTTTGAGACAGAGTCTCCCTTGGTTGCCCAGGCTGGAGTGCAGTGGTGCGATCTCGGCTCACTGCAACCTCCACCTGCTGGGTTCAAGCAATTCTCCTGCCTCAGCCTCTCGAGTACCTGGGACTACAGGTGCATGCCACCACACCTGGTTCATTTTTGTATTTTTAGTGGAGATGGGGTTTCACCATGTTAGTCAGGCTGGTCTCAAACTCCTGACCTCAAGTTATCCACCCACCTCAGTCTCCCAAAGGGCTAGGATTACAGGCGTGAGCCACCGCACCCAGCCTAGTGTTTTAATGGCAGACTTGAATAGGCAGAAAAAAAATCCATGAAGTTAAAGACAGATCATTTAAAATTATTGAGTCTAAGGTGCCACTAGAAAAATGAATGAAGAAAAGTAAGCAGAGACTGAAAGACTGTGGGATACTACCAAGTAAACCAATATACGCATTATGAAGTTTTAGGAGAAGAGAGAAACAAAAAACAGAGAACTTACAGTAGTCCTCCTTTATCAATTGGGTATGTTCCAACATCCCAAATATAGTATCAAACCCTATGTATACTACTTACAAATTTCTTTTTCTTTCATCACAATTTCATGGATAGATTTACTTTTACTGTAGATCTTAGAAACCTCAGCATGTTTTTTTTTTTCTTTCCTTGCATCAAGAATTTTCACCTTTTTACTTAAAGGAAGCACTTCATGAACATTTTTTCTTTTTTTTTTTTTTTTTTTTTATATTATATCCAAATTGCCAGCATCACCTATATTGCACTTTGGGGACATTATTAAGTAAACTAAGGGTTACTTGAACACAAGTACTGTGATACCATGACAGTCAATCTGATAACTGAGATGGCTACTGAATGACTAACAGGCAGGTAGTATATATAGTTTGAATATCCTAGACAGAGGGATGATTTATGTCCCAGGTAGGGCAGAGCAGGACAGCATAAGATTTCATCATACTTCTCAGAATGGCATGTGATTTAAACTTATAAATTGCTTATTTCTGGAATTTTCATTTAATGTTTTCAAACTGCTGTTGACCATTGGCAATGGAAACTGTGGAAAGTGAAACTGTGGGTGATGGTAAACTACTGTATTTGAAGAAATAATGACCCCAAACTGCCCAAATTTGAGAAAAGAGATGAATCAACAAATACAAGAAGCTAAACAAACTCCAAGTATGATAATCCAAAGAGATTCACACTAAAATCTAGTCAACTGTGAGAAGTCAGAGATAAAGGAAACCTTGAAAGCAGAAAGAGAAAAATGGCTAGTCAAATACAATGTGTCTTCGATAACACTGTCAGCAGATTTCTCAGTAAAAACCTTGCAAATAAAAAAGCAGTGAGATGATATATTTAAAATGCTGAAAGAAAAAAAAGTTGTGACTGAGAATTCTATATCCAGCAAGACTGTCCTTCAGAAGCAAAGAAAGAATTAAAACTTCCCAGATTTAAAAAAATACTGAGGAAATTCATTACTACTAGACCTGTTCTGTAAGGAATGTTAAACAGAATCCTTTAAGTTAAAATGAATGGATGGTAGGTCATATCAAAATATAAAATTTTCTAGCCAAGGTAAAAATATGGACAAATGTAAAAACTCTTATTATTGTAATTTTGGTTTGTAACTCAGCTTTTTATTCTTTTATAGAATATAGAAGGCAAAGCATAAAAATAATTATAAATCTCTGCTAATCAGTATACAATATATCAAGGTGTAGTTTTTTATATTACAAATGCAATTTATGACACATACAACAATATGACTGAATCTTGAGTATACTATGCTAAGTGAAATAAGCCGGTTACAAATACCATTTGATTTCATTTATATGAGGTACCTAGAATTATTAAATCCATAAAGACAGAAAGTAGAATGATAGTTGCCAACAGCTGGGGATTGGAAGAAAGGGATGTTCTTAATAGATGCAGAGTTTCAGTTTGGGAAACTGAAAAAGTTCTGAAGAATGGTTGCCCAACAATGTGAATGTACTTGACACTACTGGACTGTACATTTAAAAATAGTTAACATGGTCAATTTTATGCTATGTGTATTTTATCGCCATTAAAACATTTTTAAAATTTGGGCTTTGGAACCAGATGACCATGAATTTGCATTTCAAGTTCTTTTAACTCCTAGTGAAGTGGTGGTGTTGTCTGGGGTAAATACCCGGGATTCATTGCCTGGCACCAAGAAGATTAAGGACATGGACATACATGAGAAGTGACTTTAGGAGCAGAGGTTTAATAGGCAAAACAAAGACAAAGGATAACAGCTCTCTCTCTTGCAAAAGAGAGGAGCATCCGAATGGGATTTCCAGCCTACACTGAGTGCACCAGATTTTATAGGCAGGCTGGAGAAGGCGGTGTCTGATTTTTGTAGGGCCCGCAGATTGGTTGGATCAGGTGTGATGTTACGTAGCACACAGGGAAGGCGGGCCACCCCATCCTAATCTTATTATGCAAATGGGCTTTCTACTTGGCCAGTGCCACGTTGTCTGCTCCTTATTGTACACCTGGCTGGCAAAGAGAAGAGAAGATGGAGCTGCCATTTTGAACATGCCTAGTTCCAGGTTGCCTTTTCCTATTGGCACAACTGCTAGCATTCACCTGCGCAAGCTTCTAGCTTGCTTGTCTATGTCTGTAGCTCAATTTTACAGGCTGCTCTTTGTTAGAAAAGAAAATGATTTGGGGGCTGCTTTTCATTAAAAGGAAAACCTTACTGAGGACTTCCTCACCCTCACTATCTGCCTAAATAATTTCTTCTTAACTTCTATATCACTAGCTGAGTAACCTTCGGCAAATAGCTATTCACTCTGTAGGATAAAATAAAAATAAAGTTGCAGGTTGCTGTGAATATAAAATGGGCAAATGCATGTAAAGCCCCTGGGGCACAGTAAAGAGAGTAAACATTCTAGATGGCAACCTCTTTGATGGCACGTCTTAACTCTAATACTACTCCAAAATGCACAGCTAACTGTGATTTCACTTCGGGAATTTACTTTTGCTAATGTTCATGTAATCAAAGATTGAGGAACAAAAAGAAGCTGCATGAACAAAAAGAAGAAGTCTTGACTCAGGTGACTGGATGAAGACTGGAATGACTTTCTCACTTCTGTTACTGGGCACACATTTCAGAATAAGACAAAGTCAGTCTTCCAAAACTAACTTTTTGAAATGTTTTGGGGCTGGTGTGAGAGTGGAAAAGGGAAGGCAGCACTAAAAGGGATATATGCACACTGATATTTTCCCTCCATATGAACATATTTTCCTAGGCTGCCCCGTGGATGTCTTTGTGATACCTCGCACAGTTTCCTTTCTCATCAGTCCTTCACTTGTCCTAAGGGACAGCACCCCACAAAAACACACTGTTTCATGTAGACCTGCAGTATCCACAAAGAAAAGATGACCTGGGACATCCTCTGATCTTGCTTGTGGAGGATGCTCTTTCTCTGCCAGCTTCAGAGGAGAAAGAGACATAGGGAGAAAAGGTTTTTGTTGTGGTTTGCTTTTTTTTTTTTTTTTTTTTTTTTTTTTTTTTTTTTTTTTTACTGAGACCTGAAATCCACCTTACCAAAACCCATTCTAGAGAACTGTAGCCTTGGTTTCGGCCAAACAGGCAATGAAGTGTAACTTTTCAGTGACTATTTTGGTCCCAAAATCCTTGTATACATGGATTTATTTGGAAAAATAAAGCCTTACAATAGAAGTCCAAGCTTATCACGTGCAGGCCTTTTCCTGCCAACTTATAAGCAACAAACTGGGGTATTTCTTCTTCCTCTTTGAGATAGAGTACATTCCAGGAGGAAGCTGATGTCAAGTATTTGGATAAACAGCTAAGATTTGAGAACCAGCTCTGTAGCAGTGGGGGAGATTTTTTCTAATACTTCCTAAGGCTGGTGTGCTACAGGTTTGTAGCAATTATTTCTTTTTTTAAAAAAAAAGCATTTTCTTCTCATGAGGGAAAAGACCTCTCGAATGAACTAAAGGGGACAGATGAAGACTTGGAACACTCTGTCATCACCCCTGAGCCTCTGTAACTATGATTTCTAGGGCACTTGGGTAGCTTATTGGGCAGTCATCCCAGGGGAAACTAAACACATGTTAACACAGACTGGCAGCCCCTAGTCTAAATTCCTTCAGCCAGTGGTCCCCAACAGTTTTGGTACCAGGGATTGGTTTTATCGAAGACAGTTTTTTCCGTGGATGAGGTTGGGTGGGGGATGGTTTCGGAATGAAACTGTTCCACCTCAGGTCGTCAGGCATTAGAATCTCACATGACCTAGATCCCTGGCGTGTGCAGTTCACAATAGCATTTATGTTCTTATGAGAATCTAATGCCATGGCTGATCTGACAGGAGGCGAAGCTCAGGCGGTAATGCTTCTTTGCCTTGCACTCACCTCCTGCTGTATGGCCCGATTCCTAACAGGCCATGGACTGGTACAGGTCTGTGCCACGGACTGGTACTAGTACATGGGGGGACGGGGACTCCTACTTTAAGCCATAGGCTAGCAATGCTTCATTCCCATCCAGAAAAGAGGAGAAACAGCAAGGGATGGTTGCTACAAAATCATGTGCCCCATCAAGGGAGTCTCTTGGAGAGAGTGGAGTCATATAACCAGCATGGTGACAACAGAAATCAAGTCGGCTCCTGAACCCAAGTAGGAAAACAGGTGACTGAACGGCAAAAACTGCCAGACACAAACATTTTCTTTTGTGCTTCTCTTTTTTTGAAGCACCTCATGCCCTGGGAAGATGAGGATGTCTTACAACTGTTCCCATTTAGTGATGCAGAAACTGTCACAATGATGAGTCACTGTTCTGTAAAAAAGAGACCTTTGGTGGTGGAAAACTGGTGTGTGTGTGTGTGTGTGTGTGAGAGAGAGAGAGAGAGAGAGAGGGAGAGAGAGAGAGAGAGAGAGAGAAAGAGCACGTGCTTAGGGAGGGCTCTGCAGATTATTGCTCAAATTGCTATTGCCTAATCAGCCAGTAGTGATTGAATGGAGAAAACCTTTGAACCAGATCTCAGATTCAGGGTGCTTGCATGGAGCAGAGAGAAAAAGACTGAGAAATTCACTATGGTGAGTATTGAGGTTGTACTGCAGCTCAGTCTAGAGAATTGAAGGCTCCTTCCTGAAAGGGTATGGGGACATAGAGAAAGCATCAGTGGATCAAAGCTACCACATTTTTTGTTAGATGGAGATTACAGTAGGGAGTGACAGAGATAAAATGTTAAAAACCTCCAACATTCCAGTTTAGGCACAGCCTCTCCCCTTTCTGGCCATAGTGTCCGTTCTCTGGCAAGTACTGCCCAGGGAAGATAAATCAGTTAGCCAGTGGCCTAAGGGTTAAGACTTTAAAAAACAACAATTAAAAAAAAAAAACAAAACCAACAAGTTATAAACCATGAGTCCACAAGTGGCCCCAGGAGACTTGCCTTCTGCATTCTCTGTCTGCACAGGACTGCGAGGGATCTCTGTGAAGCCATCGACTCTCAGGGGCAGGCACAGGGAACAGCTCCTCTTGTTGGCAAAATCCAGTTCATTGGTTTGGAACAGGGTAGACAGAGAAACAAACAAGTGTTTGTTCATAGGCTGAGACCTAGGGGTTGTATAAAGAGTAATGATCCTGTCACCTGAGGAGGATGAATTCTGGATCGTTTTATGAACTGTCTTCCTTAGAAAAGCCTCTGAAGCAACTGGCAGATGAAAACTGGAAACTATTTTGGGCTAGGATCAGGGAGTCCAGGGAGCTCAGCAGACCAGGCTACTGCCCCTGCCACTCACTAATGAAGCACATGGACAAATTGCTGCCTTTTCTTGGCCTCTTTTCCTCCTCATAAACAGATGAATCCAAAACTTTTCTAAATCTAAAACTTACCAGTTATTTTCCTTCTTGTCTGCTGATCTTGACTTTTTTTCTTTTCTATGACATTGCATTTCCCCCTTCCCCTCCCCCGACGATGTCAGGATCCAAGAGAAAGTGAAAACCTGGCTCCTGATATGGCCAATACTGGAGAACTGGGGACAAAGTGAGAATGACCGGCCACCCTGGGCCAGCCCCTTCAATGGCACTACCCCTGAATTCAAAAGTTACTTCATGTTCTACAAAAAGAATATGTTTCATTTTTAATTTACCTTCATTTTCAAAAAAATCAAGATTCTCTCTAAGATGCCACAGGCCCTATACATCATGCAGTACTCATTTCCAGAAACATCTGTCACCAACAGTTTTGGGGACAGTTTTTGTAGAGTTCCGGACCTCAGTTTCTCTTTCCATTGCAGGGAAATAATCAGACATACCTGCCATCAGCTGCTCTGAGGTTTTTTGTGAGTTTCTCGGCTGATAGTTTTAAAAGGTAAAAACTATCCTTATTTGTGATTACGTATCTTCTCAAATAAGACTTTCTTACATCTGCAGAGACTGTTTAGTCTCTTAGTCTTTTCTAGGATTCTGCGTTACATTTGAAACAAGCACTAGGTTTTATATTAATACCAAAGCTTTGAAACCACAGCGGTTAATGACTCTACCAGCTGCTTTTTGTCGTCTTTAATAGTGACCTCTTTTTAGGAATAACTGCCACCTAATACCTTCCTCTCAAAGACTAGGTCAACAGAGAGTCATTTGGCTGATTTTTCCATCAACAAGCTACGGGGCTGGGGGTTAGCACAACCTGGTTGTAACCATTTTATTCTTCAGCCTCTCTCTGTGCCCATGCCTCAGTATTTCTCCCATGAATGCTAGTAGCCTCAGGATGCAGTACAATGATGATACTATCCAAATCCTGCCCTCCTAAGAAAAGGCATTGTTTTCCTGCCTGCCTCCATCCAAAGCATAAACACACAAACCGTATGCTGATAGCATCTTTGTTACAAATACAAACTTGAGATATTTATATATTTGTGTTTAGATTCCATCTTCATCCATCACTCTTTTGCCTTTGTACAATTATGAAATGCAGATATTTTCATTCACTATCAAAGCACCCATTAAGCCTCTTAGGAGAAATGCTGGCTTCGCTAGTGAAGTCAAAGCTTTTATGCCTTGAGTATCAAGCTTGCTGGGGTCAATACATGGGAGCAGATCGTGGCAATTCTGGCATCTGGGACAAGCATAATCAGAGTGTGATCTCATCCTGAGCACTCAGTGGAAGTAACTCTAAACCAGGGGAAGTCCCACCAGAAGAAAAGGCTAACTCAAAATAAGGTGCATGTTTCCAAACTGTTGGTGCCTTTTGCTCTTCTGGCTTGTGTCCTTCCCAGGCTTTTATACTCAGACACTGGAAGTGAAACTCCTTCCTGTGCAGCTCACAGCTGGCTGCCATCATGGACTCATGGAACTAAATGGATCATGGGGCCCTTGACACAACTAGAGCTCAGCCCTCCTCTCACTCCTATTCTTTATTGTTTGCATGTTAGATACAATTGACTGTAAGTCATTAGTGAACACATTTATTGGTGGAACTATATAGTATTTAAGAACATAGGCTTCGAGTTTCAAAATTTGTGCATTAAATTTTATCTCTTGTCAAAAGAGATAAAATTTTAACTAGCCTTGTGGCCGCAACAAAGTCTCTTAATTGAGCCTAATTTTTCTCATCTGTAAGATGCTGCTAATTATATTTACTTTACTGAGTTAGTGTGAAGATTCAAAGAGATAATGTATGTAAAAACAAAAGCATGATATTTGGAGAATTTTAAGTATTCAAAATAATGTTTGTTACTGTTAATACTGATATTTTATGGTTACATAAAAGTATTAGATTTAGAAGAATCTAAGGTGTCCCAGCCCATATGATGTCTTTTCTTTTTTTGTCTGAGGCTGAGAACCTAAGATATATAATTATAACAATAACCAAATTCAGAGTCTTTTTTGGTCTCAATTTCAGTGACATGATTCCACCTGAAATTCTCCTCAACACGGTTATTTTCTGACAACTCTTGGTCAGGGGCCTGATAACCTGGAAACCATTTGATCTTTTGCATAGGGATGGTCTTTTTGTCAAACATCAAATTTAGCCCTCTTTCTTGCTGTGGGACAAACATATGCTTTCAGACTTCATGAAAATATTGTCAATCACCAAGAACAATTTTCTGGTGGAGAAAATCTAGGGAAAACATTAGCAAAAGTCTAAACTGAAATAATGGACAGTATTTAAGCATCCAAGTTTTTGTGTATTTCGTATGTAACCATTATCAAAATGAGATCTCTCATTTTGTGTTTAGAGTTTTTTCCTCCCATAACACTGCTTAAAAATTTTAAACCAAGTAGGCAATAGGAAAAAAAATATTGCTTTGTTACATTCTTTCTGAAAAGAGAGGTCAGATATGAAAATTAATTAATTCTTTCTTTTTTTCTTTAATGTCTTATGTTTTGAAGCAGGAGGGAAGCAAAAGGGAGTTCATGTGTTTGAAGTTGTGTGTATGTGTTTGTGTGTGTGTGTGTGTGTGTGTGTGTCTGCGCATTTATGTACACGTTCCCAATGGGAAAATAATCCATCTTGATGACTTGGGGCTGCTCGCAAAGCACATTTACAATTAACGCCCCACCTCTACCTTTTGCCATGCTCTCGCTTTCCAGAATCCATATGTTGTAACTGATATGAGGTTCCAACTGCTTTGTTGCACATGTGAATTTAATTGTGGCAAATTTAGATGAAATGGTTCAAAACTGCCCATGTATTACTTTCATCGGCAGCAAGATCATCATGTTAATTCTTTTTTCAAGTTAGTATTGAATCTAGGCCGCTTAAAATTGATGAATGATAGGGCTGGTTGCAGCCAGGCGTGATGAGCACAGGTGCTTATTTGGAAGCTGGAGCCTCCGAGCCCAACCCATGCCACTTAATCTCTGCATTGCATGTGTTTTCCTGATATTTAGTACTCACTCTTCCTTCGACACACAGCTTTTGGCATCTCAGCATTAGTGTGTCTATACTGTGTGTATAAATGGGCCTGCAGAGATCATGCTTCCGCGATCTCTGTTTCTAGCCCTACAGGTGGGGGTGTCACTGGTCTGTAGTTGTGCTCTAATCAGTTTGCAACTCTGCTCTTTCCTCTGGAGGTTAATCTAGAAGTTTTGCTTAGTTTTTCTAATAATATTTTCTCCCAGTTTGCTCCATAGACGTCAAGTCTCAATGTAAGTGTAATTCTTCCGCCCACCTTGTCCATTTTAATCTCACTTTAAACTACCAAATATCAAATGAGGGACATTCTACTACCAAGACCAGCTCTCCCCTACAAAGACCAGACTTGCAGATTGTCTTTTTCATAAGCTTCATTTTGAGCTGGTCAGAGTACCAAATATCAATGAATACTGCTTATAAAGCATATTCATATGTCTTTCTATTTTGTCCCTTACAGAGGTCCTTCGGGCCTAATATTATCACTATATAATTACTATTTTACATGCAAGAACCTTGTAGTTCAACAAGATTGACAAGGTCACACTGTTACTAATTCATCTGGGGGTTGAACCCAGGTCCTTCTCCTTGGAGTATATACTTATTCTTCAGGAAACGTCATGACTGGGCTCCTGGGTTCTGTCTATAGAATACTATAGAAGCATTTATGTGGTTCCTGGTGTCTCAGGCCTTCTCTCCAAGTTTTAGGGCAAGACAGAGGTTGGTAAGGATGGAGGAAGGACAGGCTACCAAAACTGTGCAAGTAAGCATGGATAAAACCTGAGAACATAACAGAAGGTTACGGATCTAAAGAGAAATGTGATAGTTTCTAAAACCAGTGGGGCTATAAAAGGTATTGAAGATGGGAGTCAGGCTGTAAGTAGAAGAGAGTAAAAGCATTGTTGCAGGTTGCACACAAGAAGGCTGTAGTCCAGCATAGTTGTCGAGAGCCAACTTAGTTGTCTAGATCCAATTATAGTTCCAGGAGTGGGAATGATTGTTAGCTCACCAGTGATTTTCTGAGCTCATATTTCCATATTATTTTATTGATGTGGCATTGATTTAACAACTTCAGAAAAGGAATGTGGGATGAGAGTGACTGTACCCTGGGATATCTACTAGAGTTCACTAAGAGGTGCTGGGAAATGTGAAGAGTCACTGTTCTGATCAATGGTCACCCTGCCATCCCCGTTAGATGATATAAATGGCATATTTACCAAAGTCAGACTCGAGGCTCCACACTTACTTTTGTGGGCTCCTATAATTTTCTGATGGTTCCCAAAGCATTGTTTTCATCAAGGCCGGGCACATTACCTAGTAGAGCTTCTGAAAAATGAATGTTGTTCTCCTTGTGCCACATAGAGTCCTGAAAGGCAGAGGAGTCTCCAGGACAGATTCAAATTTTGCTTCCTTCCCTGGAGGTGACGCTGTGATGAGCCTCCGGGTTCCCTTGTGGAGAAGTCTTCCCTACCTTGCCACCTTGGGGTCCTAGGAGAGAATGATGTGCTGCCTCCTACCTTGAAACACTGGTAATGGACTAGGGTAGGACTTGAAGACTCTGAATTGACCTCTTCTTTGATGAAAGTCTGAAACATTCCTCAAGAAAAACCAACTTAGCCATATTTGCATGAACATGTGGCTTGTTCATATTCAACACTGATTCATTTATCTATTCATTGATTTATCAAACATTTATTAAATTCCATTGCTAGGCACAAAAGAAACCAAACCACATGAGATGATAATCTAAAAATTTCTCCTTTGGTGTGCCTTGTACAGGTCACCTATTGTTATAAAATTTACTTCTATTATGATATTCTGTTTGTCTACTCATTAAAATGTAGTGAGCATAAAGGTAAACTTTTGGATTACCAGTGACTAGCACAGTGACTGGAACATAGGCAGGGCTAGGTAAATATTGTTGGATGGAACAGAAGCAATCTCTACTATCAAGGCATTTGCTGTCTAGCACAAATATGCATGTGAACGAAGGTAACTGAAAGCTACAATTAGGTATTAATTGCAGTGATGATCAGTATCCAGTCACCAGCTAGTTAAACTCTTTCTCCTAAGGCAGATAACTATCTCCTATCAGTGGGATCAGAATTTCTTGTCCTTCTTCATTCATTCAGTTCTTCTGTCATTCAATGAACATTCATTGAATCTTTAGCAGGTACTGACTGAGACAAATCTGCTGAATCCTTTGGTGTTGGACATTTATTCCTTACCTATCAGGAAGGAAAGAACTCTCATTTTATTCAGGGAGTTCAGTACCACTTAGGACCAGTAATCTTAAGAAGCAGCCTTCTGGGTAACAGAGCTCAACAAGGACATCCTCATGATCTAGGGCACTGGACAATCAGTTTCCAAAGCAGTCAAGGAGGCAAGGCCAGATGCCCCCATACACTAGGTATAGTAAAGTATTCATTCTTTTCAAAGTATTTTAGAGGTGTTATAATGTTATTCTGAACCACATTACCTTTAAGCTATTTTGGTGGAAAGCCTCCAAATACTTCTTAGCTTTCTTCTCTCTTTGTCTGTCATTCTCATTATTGGTCAATTGTCAAATCTTTCCATTTTTGAAATGATAAAACTTCTACTAGATTCTAGGACTCCTTCAGTCTTTTCTCTAAATGTTTTTGGCAAAACATAGCATCGGGGTCAGGATGACCTCTTGTTCTTCTTTAAGGTTGGGCATTTATTATTCCTTGGCTCTTTCTTTTTCTAGACTCTGGCTAATCTTTGCCAATTTTTATTACATTCTCATTGCAAAAACCTAATTAATTTCTTAAGGCTCTTATCATTTGAATATCATATCTCAAATTTCATTGACAATTTTCTGATCCCATAGCAAATCAATTTTTCAGATTTAAAAGAGAGTCAATGTCTAATTTTTAAAATGGAACTCAAGAAGACAGATGTGAGACCACTTTTTGCTTTAATATGAGTGTTAGTGAGAATATGCAGCACTTTTGTTTTTTGTTGACCATCTTAGAAGTGATTGGTGCTGAGTCCTTTGGGCTGCTATGCAGGTTAGTACAAAACAAGCACTCCGTGATCACTGAAATTTGAATGGAGCCATAGAAGGCATGTGCCAGGAACTACTGAAAGGCTAAGGAAGTTGAGGTTAGTAGTGGACTCAAATGGGGCCTGGAGTTCCAGAGAATCCCAGGGAGTTCTGACTTACTCTGGAAGGATCTCAGGTGGTTCAGATGAAAACAATGCTGCCTGTGCCCTGAATATTTCAGAGCCTCTAAGTGTTCCCTTCAGAATCTCTCAACCAAGGAATAGAATAATTATGTTCTTGTTTTACAGACCAGTTCCAAATCAAAACTAAAGGAGTTCAGAAGCTAGTTGCAGAGGTTTTGAAATTCAGAGTGGGAATCCTTTTGCACAATTGTGCCAAGATAGAAAGAATACGAAAGTGGAGTCAGTGGGACCAGTACAGGAGAATGTGTATGTCATGAAGTCAAAATGTTATCTTAAACATATGATTGGTATAAGTGTACTGGGGAAAAACAAAAAGAAAATAGCACTTCCTAAAAGTACTTCTTCTATGTCCAACACAATGCCAAGTCCTGTTACTGCCAACTGTGAGGGGGGTTTAGATTGGTGTGTTTGTCCATGTTCATCTTATTCACAGACTTATTTGATCAGGGAACACATGGTGCTCATTACATGCATGGGAATTGGCTATGAGGCAAAATAGTAATACTGGTTTCCTATTCTTGGTTCCTGTTGCTGCCAGAGATGAGAACTGAATTACCTGGCAGAGTTTTAGGATTTGCTTTTGTTGACCTACAAAATGGTGATAGTGGTCATTTCCTCAGCTGAGAGAGAATTGACATCTCAAAAGGCAACTGTGGCACACTGGAAATAATATGGGATTTGGCATTTGAAGATCTTGGCTAGCATTAAATTTATGGCATTTATTAACTGTGCGCCCTTGTCCCAATCACCTAATCTTTCTAAGCCTTAATTTCCTCAGGTCTTAAGGGGGATAAAAATGCCTGCCTCACAGGATTCTTGTGAGTATGAATTGAGATAAAGTCCGTTAAAGTATGTTGCAAATTTAACAAACCTTTATGCTGGAGTAATTATTTTGTGTGTGCCAGGAACTCTACTAGAGGCTGTGCCCGTGCATTGATGTGACATTGTGCAAATAACTGGCAATACAAAGACATGTAACAAAAATAGGAAAATTGGTGAAGAGCACACTCTGCTCTCAAGGAACTGGAAGTACAGTGAGGAGACAGAAATGTAAATAAATGATTATAATTGCATAAGGTAATACATTTAGTAGTGCTAAGCTACTAAAACATAGTAGTGCTAAGCACAGAGTGCAATGGGATTATAAAGAGATAAAATTCCTGAGCTGGCAAACAAAAGATGGATTAAACATTGACAGGCAGATATATTTGTGGGGCTTTCAAGGGGGAGTTTGTCAAGTGCAGGGCATATCATATGTATTATTATTATTCAACATAAATTATTATCCAAGCTGTAAGCACATAATCTGACTATAGATCATTTGGTCATTTTAATAAGCAAGAAGTATAATATAAAGAATTTAATCATGTCCCTTTTACATTTTTAGCAAGAATATTTAAAAAATTAAAACATAATGTTACATACATGGAAACTTCCATGCAACAGAGGTGTTTCTGAGTTGGATTGGAATTAGGCTGATGCAGAGAGATTTCATCTTATAATAACATCAATACAGTAGCAAGAGCAGACATCAGTTGATGCTAATGTTGATCATATTAGGCAGATGTCTGACATCTATCTAGGTATCTGCTCATTCACTCTGGTAATCATAATTAGAGGTTCTAGATTGACCATCTGAGTGGCACAGACAATGCTGTTTGTGTCTGTGCAGGACATTGCCCTGAGAGTCTTCTCCCCTCTCTTTTCCCCTGCTCAGAAGGATCTAGAGAACACAGATCCTAATGCAAGTTATCCCCTTCTTGTTCTGAACTACCTGCAAACGCTCTGTACAATAATGGAGCAGGGTTCAGATTTAACTTCACAAAATGAAAATCCAGCCTTTTCTGTTCAGTTGCCTTTGCCACGATATGAGCAGAAAGGTTAAATTTAGTTTCAGCTGAATATATACATTTGAAAGAGTCCATTAGAATCTGTTCCATGTAGAAACCGTAGAGCAGATCTCCACAGCCTGTTTGGGAAGCCCAGTGAGCATGTGTTCAAGGGGTGTCTGTGGCCACCCCCATCCACACACTGCCAGAGCTTTCCTAACCCAGAAGGACAGGGAAGAGCATGTAGGTCCATCTCAGGGACTAAAATGACTCGGGGATTTGAACTGAATGCAAATTTAGTAAATGGTGGAGAGTGACTGAATGAAATCCATACTCTTCCTGTTCCCTATTGCAAATAAGATCAGGAAGTTAAGGCTTTATAAAATCTATTATTTTCTAAGAATAGTGTTCAAAGTTGTCAGGAGGGTCCAGATGTGACTCCCAATTATTTATTATCTAATTTACCTAATTCTTAACCAACAACCATTCACCATATTGAGAAATTTTTAGCATCCAAAGGGACATATTAGCTTGCTGCTCAGCAAGATGACAAGGAAAAAAAGCAAGCATTTTTATGCAAACTTGTTCATGTGTAGTATTTGACAAGAAATATTGAGTGCCTCTACGTGCTCATGCATCTATGTGATAGTGTGCAAAGAGATGGGGATACAAAGATGCAGGATAAATGATCTTTCATTCCTGTATGTCTTCTAGTGTCATAGTAAAGTAAAATATGGTATTGGGCCAGAGACAGGACATTGGATGGGCACTTCAGAGCACACTGGGAGATAAACTGGTTTAAGAAGACAACAGCACTGAAGAAAGTCAGCTTCATTAACTAAGCTGGGAGTTTGGAGGAAACTCGAATTGGGGCTGATTGTGGAACACATCAGTAGTAAAAATGATTACCCAACCACCAAACAAATCCAGAAAGACTTAAAATCAGATTGAATTGGGACAATTTATAAGTGGCATCAACAGAACTTGACAGTATGTGTTGCTGATCACGCAGATACCATACACGGAAAGCTGCCTCAAAGGAACACATGGAATTGATTTCTTTTTATGAAAATAAAGGAGTACATTGTCCCCATCCAGTACATTCAGCCCAGGGGCTTGCCAAAGGACACATGTATACTATCAATAGTTAACCCTAAATCACATTTTCTGTGAGCTCTATTCTGACTTCCTAATTTTACAGAGAAAAATGAAGAGATAAAATTCATGAAGAATTTACTTCTACTTTGCCTCCTTTACCAAAAGATAGACCAAAAAGGGTCAAAAGGATTAATGGAGATACAAACAAGTGGCCTTTAAAAAGACTTTTTTTTTTTTTTTTCTTTTTCTTCTTTTAGGCTGGGTGCAGTGGCTCACACCTGTAATCCCAGCACTTTGGGAGGCCAAGGCTGGCAGATCACTTGAGCTCAGGAGTTTGAGGCCTGCCTAGGCTACAAAGTGATACATTAAGGAAGGTTAAGGTTGGGAATTGATGGTTAGATTTAGTAATGTGGTGCTCACTAGTGGTCTTATATCCTGTATCCATAAAAAAATATGCCGAGCATGGTGGTACATGCCTGTAGTCCCAGCTACTCAGGAGACTGAGGCAGGAGGATCACTTGAGCTCATTAGGCAGAGGTTGCAGCAAGCCGAGATCACACCACTGCACTCCAGCCTCGGCAACAGAGCAAGACCCTGTCTCAAAAAATAAAGAAATAAGTAAAAGTAAAAAGACATGTTTTCTATTTATTAAAGAAACTTTTTCTATATTCTCTTTATAAATTCACATATATCAATATACAAATAGCAAATAGTCACATTATAATTGATGATGTAAGCAGGGTCTGCCCATGACAAAATTCTCAAAGAGGTAGATATATAGCCAGTTTCCCAGTTGCAGCCTTACAGACCTAGAAAACTTGATACACAGAAGGAGCATGTGGGCAGAATGAAACTGGGAAAAGGTTGATTTACTGTTGTCTAAGGATGGAGGACAGAATGGAAAATCTGTTTAGTAAACCATGAACAAGAAGACGGGTGGGCAAGGTTAGGATGAAAAGGGAGAATGTTCATTCTTTCACTTCTTTATTCAACATTTATTAATCTCCTAATATATAGCAGGCACTGTCCTAGGCACAGGAAAAGCTGATGTCCATGAATGGAGGGTTAGGTCAAGGGATTTAGGGTTTTTCCAGAGATGGTGCCCTCTTTTACTTGGTGCCCTGAGGGTTGTATAAGGATTTACTTCTTTTTCTTTTTTTTTGAGACGGAGTCTCACCCTGTCCCCCAGGCTGGAGTTCAGTGGCGCAATCTTGGCTCACTGCAAGCTCCGCCTCCCGGGTTCACGCCATTCTCCTGCCTCAGCCTCCTGAGTAGCTGGGACTACAGGCGCCCGCCACCATGCCCAGCTAATTTTTTGTAGTTTTAGTAGAGACAGGGTTTCACTGTGTTAGCCAGGATGGTCTCAATCTCCTGAACTCATGATCCGCCCGTCTCGGCCTCCCAAAGTGCTGGGATTACAGGCGTGAGCCACCACGCCCGGCCAAGGATTTACTTCCTAAAGGACCTGGAACACACCAAACACAATTCCCCTCTCCTCAAAGACTGTTTCTCTAATATCTCAGATCTAATGTGACCCTGTGTCTTCTACTGTAAAGACAATTAAAGCATCTGGTAAGAGTAATATTATTTGCTTTATAGATTTTTATGATTGATATTATAGTTGAGAAAATAAAGTCTGAGTTAATGTAATACATCCTAAGTCTTAGAGCTGTGGGTTCTGTCTGATTTCAAAGCTTGTGCTCTATCCAGCACCCTACAAAACCTTGAAGGTATCAGGAGCTTAATGAATTAATTACTTCCTTCTAGACATATTTGCAATATAAAGTAAATATCTAAAAAAGGCAATGCTTACTCAAAGGAATATATCTAAGTGGAAATTGTTAGGCACTGGGGTATGGAAGATACTTTTTCAGCAAGGGGAAGGGAGAGGACAGAACATCAAATTATATAACTTAACAGTTATTACCAACACTATCTTTTGGCTCTTCTTTATAGTAACTCTACTAGAAAGAGTTGTCAAAACTTGCTGCTTCCAATTCTTCTCATACCTTCTCTTAAACATACTCTCTAGTCAGGTTTCTGCCCCGAACCTCCAAAAAAGGTACTCTCGTTAAGACCGTTAGTGAGCACCACATTACTAAATCTAACCGTCAATTCCCAGCCTTAACCTTCCTTCACGTATCAGTGCCATTTAACTCAGTTTGTCACTCCTGGTTTTTGAAAATTTTCTTTCATTGACATCTGAGGAGCCAGTCTTTCTTGATTCTCTTCCTACTCCCTGAACGATTCTTGTCAGTCGCCTTTGCCGAATCTTCTCCATTTCCCTAATTTTTAAGTATTTTAGCATTGCCGGGCTTAGTCTGTGAACCTTTCTTTATCTATACTCATCTAGTCTCATGTCTTTAAAGAGCGCTAAAAACTCTCAATCCCCATGAATTTGGCTGGATACAGCAACAGTTAGTCATGTGATGGACATGTCACCTATAAGATGAGGCCTGAGCAGGTCCAGAAGGCACTCATGAGTTCTCTTGTGAGCTTCTCTGTCAAGTCAACACCTATGACCTCATGGGAGTTTCCTGACTGAAGAGGAAAAAGTGAGCCTGGGTCATATGGAATGGATCAAATTAGACAGGTTGGTGTGAATGAAATATGGACACCTGCTGTGTTGTAGCCCCTTTCAGGGATGAGCCTGAAAGAGTGGCAAGAGAGAATCCTCTCAGTGGAGAGCATTTTAGGTGGCATACCTGGCCACCTATTTTGTGTAAAAAGAGAAATGGCACTGTATTTTCCCCCACTAGAAGTTCTCCTCTTTCCTCATGCATACGATGTTATTTCACATCTCCAGTCCTTTGTCAAAGGTGTTTCTTTAGATTGGATGATTCTTCCACCCCATCTTTCTGGAGCAATGTCCACTTTATTCTAGGCTGAGTTGAAATGTATCCTCTTCCAAACAGCTTCACGAGGCTCCTGCAAACTGAGTAATCCTTCCTCTGGCTGACACAATCTGGTGTTTACATCTCCGGTGTAGCACTCCTCACCTCAGTCTGTGCCAGTTCATCTCCTACAGGAGGCTGTAGCCCTTCAAAGGACAAAGCCAAATAAGAGAACGATTGAACAAGTAAACAAATATTGAGATGTAGCATGTAATGAGAAAATGAATGGACTGTGATTAAAACTTGGAGACCTATAAGACCACTATCTTTAACTACAAATTAATGAGGCACAGCTTTGCCATCCCTACAGGATGAGGGAAAAATATTTTGCTCACATTATCTTTCTTCATGTGCGATAACTCTTCTTACTCTTTACAATGATGACATACACTAGGACTGTGCCAGTGATAATGAGGGGAAGTAGACAAATGCAAGGTAGAGCCAACAGAATTTACTAATATCTGGATGAGGATAGTGGGAAAGAGGGAGAGAACCAGAATAACTTCTTTTTTTTTTCAGATGCAACTGATAAAGTTTGTGTCTTTTGCTGAAATGGAAAAGATTGGGGGATGAATATGTTTCAGGTAGGCAAAAGTCAAAGATTCATTTTTTCAGCACAATTTCTTATCTTGAAATTGTTATAGACTCACAAGAGGTTGAAAAAATGGTACCACCTGTTTCATTTTGGAAAGTTAAATTTGAGAGTGTTGCATGACTTCTAAGTGTGAACATAAAAAAGGAATCAGGACGTCCAGATGGAAGCTCAGGGGTAAAATGAGCACCAGAGATAAAAGTTTGATGTTAACATGAATGGTGGGGAAAGCCATGGGCCTGAAAGAGATCCCTGGGTAGACAGTGGAGCTAAACAAGAAAGAAGGCTGATGGCTGAGTCCTCAAGCAGTTCAACTTAAGAGCTTGAGTAGAAGAGGAAGAGTCAACAAAAAAAAAATTTGAGAAAGACAATTCAGTGAGGTTGGAGGAAAAACAACAAAGGGAGGAAAATTTTATTTTGGAATTTCTTATGAATCTCTCAAACTCTTGAATCCAAATATATGTGTTTACTTGAGGACCACAAAAGAGTGGAGAATTGGGACAAGCCTCCAGAAATTTATTTAGGTCTCCAAAGTTTCTGTGAATGACAAATTGGGGTTAAAACACCATATTTGGATGATTTAAGTATAAATGAGTAGAAACATATGGATTCTATTTCCTTCCAATTGTATATGAGTTTAACAATTAAGCACAAAAAGGTGGTTGGGGCAAAAGGCTTACTGCGGCTTTATTAAATCCAAAATATGGAAGCAGTGCTTAGAGAACCAGCAAAGCAAATGGCTCAGGTTGCCACGAGAAAT
This sequence comes from Mandrillus leucophaeus, assembly GCF_000951045.1. Lineage (NCBI taxonomy): Eukaryota > Metazoa > Chordata > Mammalia > Primates > Cercopithecidae > Mandrillus > Mandrillus leucophaeus. Next base: position 1,337,845 of record NW_012098421.1, on the reverse strand, counting down.
TGAATCTGGATTTTATTCTCTCTCTCCCTCCATCTTTCCAGGTTTCTCACTGTCTCTGTCCTTCTCTGTTACTGTTTTATGTCTGTCTCTCCTGATCTTCCTCCTCCACCCATCTCTGGGCTCAGGCTACCATCTGGGTGCTCATGGACATCTTGAAAGCACATTTCCCAGCTGTCTAAAAGTAATAGCCTGAGTCCTCTTCTGTTTGTAGAATTCTACCAATGATTTCCAATTTAAAGGAAGAAAAAAAAAATCAGTAGCAGGTGTTGCAGCTCTTCAGGGTGAGTGTTGTTTATTATGGCTGTCCTCTAAAGAAATATTAGGGCTTATGCTACAGTGGATAATATATTGTTTCATATAGTTTTGCATTATGACCTTTTCTTTATTTCTCTGGCCTTTCTACTTTTACTTGGGTCCCCAGCTTGCACTTTGTTATATAAGTTTGATACAAAGAAATTAAAAGCCATTTTCCATTTGTTGTTAAGCACAGCTGAGGAATGTGCTCAGAACTTAGTTAAAAAACACTGAGGACAGAAATTACATAATGCTTTGGAATTGGGAGTAGGCTGTGGGCAAAGAGGTTTGCCTTGCCTAAGTGTTTTTTTTTTTTTTTTTTTTTTTTAAATGCTAAGATGTATACCTACCACACATTTTTAAGTTGTAGCTCCCTTATTACAGTGGGACTCAACATCTTCTTTTTTTTTTAATTTATTCATTATTATTATTAT
>NW_012098421.1:1279555-1336607 GCF_000951045.1 Mandrillus leucophaeus | reverse complement strand
CACACGTATGTTTATTGCAGCACTATTCACAATAGCAAAGACTTGGAATCAACCCAAATGTCCATCAGTGACAGATTGGATTAAGAAAATGTGGCCTAAGTGTTTTTGAAGAAGCAGTCGCGGAGTTTGGGAGGAGAGGGTGTACTGAAGCAGAAGATAAAGCCAGAAGTCAGAGGATAGATTTGTGATTGCTATCTTTATTCAAAAGTGGAAGTCTCAGGTTGCTATAACACAATATCATAGACTGAGTAGCTTTAAAACAACAGAAATTTATTGCTCACAGTTCTGGAGGCTTGGAAGTCCAAGATCAAGGTGCCAGAAGACTCAGTGTCTGGTTCAGGCCCCTTTCCTGGTTCATAGATGGCACCTTTTAGCTGTGTCCTCATGTGGTGAAAAAAGCAAGGCCTCTTTTCAAAGGGCACTTATCCCATTCATGAGAGTGGAGTCCTCATGACCTAATCACCTCCCAAAGGCGCCACTTCCTAATACCATCCCACTGGGAATTAGGTTTTAACACATGAATTTGGGGGTGGGGGAGTAGCAGAAAAATTCAAATCATACGACTCAGAGAAATACTATCAGCAATTAGGGAAAGCGACGAAGGCTAGAAGTTTGAGCAGAGCAAAAGGGTAAATCCAAACATTGTCCCTGCCCTCCCTACAGCTTTGTGGGGATGGGAACAGTGGAGTGCTGGAGTCCAGGGTTCTTACCACAGCTCAGGGGAAAGGTAAATGACTTTTTTTTTTTTTTTTTGTAAATGTACACTTTAGTGAATTTCGATATTTTTATACAGTTTTCTAACAACAACCACAATTAAGATGTAGAACAGGCCCATCGCTTCAAAAAGCTCCCTCCTCCCGCATTCAACATCTACCCTAGTTTTCAACCCAAGCAACCACCGATCTGCCCTTCTGCCACTGAAATTTGCTTTCTTATTTTTTAAAATTACATATAAATGAAATCATACAGTATGCATTCCTTTTTGTCTGGATTTCTAAATTCACCATAATTATTTTAAGATTCACCATATTGTGGCATATAGTAATATTTTTGTTCCTTTTAATTGCTGTGTAACTTCCATGCAATGGGGATATATCTGTTCATCAGTTGATGGACATATGGATTATTTTCAGGTTGGGGTTATTAAGAATAATGCTGCTATCAACAATTTTTATAAGTCTTTAGACTTTTTTTATTTCTCTTTGGTAAATACTTAAGAAGAGTAAGTAGATATTTGACTTTATATGATGTTATCAAACTGTTTTATAAAATGGTTATGGTGTTTCACCGTTCCATTAGTAGTTTCATTTGTTCCTCATCTTCACCAACGCTTGCTATTTTCAGTCTCTGAAAATGTAACCATTCTAATAGGTGTATAGTGGCATCTCATTGTGGTGGTTTTTCTTTTTTGTTGTTGTTGTGGCAAAATGCATATAACATAAAACTTAACTGTTTTAGCTATTTTTAAGTGTACAGTTGAATGGCATTAAGTACCCTCACAATGTTGTGCAACCACACCACAATCCGTTTCCAGAATGTTTTCATTATCCCAGCAGAAACTCGTAGCCATTAAAAAACACTCTTTGTTTCCTCATTCCCCGGACCCTGCTAACATATTCTACTTTCTGTCTCTATAAATTTGCCTGTTCTACCCAACTTGGATAAGTGGAATCAAACAATTTTGTTCTTTCATGTCTGTCTTATATCACTTAGCATAATATCTTCAAAGTTCATGCATGCTGTAGTATGTATCTGAATTTTATTCATTTTTAAGGATTAATAATATTCTGTTGTATATTTTTTAGCTAGATAGATGATAGATAGATAGATAGATAGATAGATAGATAGATAGATAGATAGATTTTGCTTTTCCATTCATCTGTCAATGGACATTTGGGATGCTTTCATTTTTTGACTTTTGTGAATAATGCCGCTATGAACATTGGTGTACATGAATCTGAGTTCCTGCTTTCATTTATTGGTATATATATGTAGGAGTTTGAATTAATGGATCATATAGTGATTCTATTTAACTTTTTGGGGGGCTACCAAGCTATTCGTTAGCAGCTGTGCCTTTTGTACTTTCACACAAGCAGTGCACACAGTTTTCAATTTCTCTATGCCCTTGCCAACACTTGTTATTTGTCTTTTTAAATCATAGCATTCTAATGATTTTGAAGTGGTATCCCACTATGGTTTTGATATGCATTTCCCTAACTACTGATGATGCTGAGCATCTTTTCTTCTGCTTATTGGTCACTTGTATTTATTTAGGGAAATGTCTATTCAAGTCCTTTGCCTACTTGTTAATTGAGTTTTTTTTGTTGTTGATTTGTAGATGAGGGATTTTGATATTGTCCCATACTCATATGCCTTTTAGGACACAGTTAATAAATATATACTTAAGTATATATATTGTGTTTGAAACTGGCTAATACAGAGCTTCAAGTCTTAGAGTATCCATCTTTGAATTGCTTTCCAGATTTTTGAAGCCGATGGAGTTGAAATATGAGAAACTTAATCATTCAGCCAGTTATTTGTTCTCTCTGATATCAAGAAAAAATATTTTCCAGGGATGGTGACTAGGCTTAACTAGAAGACTGATCATTTATTTGGTATACTTCATCGTTTAATAATTTATTTCTACTATTTTATATTACTTACATATGTATTTTGTCATCTCTAATACAGTGAATTATACTTTTAAATTCTTCATAATTACCTTCTATTCTGCTTTTTATTATCCTTTGATGAAACAAAAGACATATGTGAACCTGATAATAATAAAATACATGTTATCTTTTCTCATGAGTGTTACTGAGAGAAACAAATTTCAGTTTCTTATAAAAGTGGGTCTATAATTTAAGGACATGAGTTAGGTGTAATAGACATTTTCAATGCTCATATCCCTTACTGGTTTTACATATTAAATGGAGCACAGTTTTAAAGGAAGTGTGATAATCTACCTACCCCAAAATATCTCCTCAAGACACCCAGATGTAAATGAAATAAAGCCATTCAAAATGCATGATCCCTATTAAAATGTAAGTGTTCCTGGTAGAGATATTATGGAATTAAAATCAGTTGTCCACATGTTAGTATTGACACCTTCATTTCATTATTTTATTCATCTCACTGAGTAGGTGATTGACGATAAATTGCTGCCAAAGACAAGGTGATAGTCTCTGGGTAGATTCTCACCTTCCATGTAAATGCTTTCCTAAAACAGAACCACCTGAGATCATGCCTGCTGATGGGGCTTCATGTGGGATTTCCTTTCCCATTCTCCTTTTCAAAATTTTGTTTCTCCCATTTCATAAAGACATGCTGCCCACCTAGCCTGAATCTATGGGGCATGTATTAGTCCATTCACATGCTGCTAATAAAGACATACCTGAGACTGGATAATTTATAAAGGAAAGAGGTTTAATGGATTCGTAGTTCAGCATTGCTGGGAAGGCCTCAGGAAACTTATAATCATGGCAGAAGGAGAAGCAAACATGTCCTTCTTCACATGGTGGCAGCAAGAAGAAGTGCCAAGCAAAAGGGGAAAATGATCAGATATGTGAGAACTCACTCACTATCACAAGAACAGCACAAGGGTGATGACGCACGTGATTCAATTACCTCCTACTGGATCCCTCCCATGACATGTGGGGATTATGGGAACTACAATTCAAGATGAGATTTGGGTGGGGACACAGCCAAACCATATCAGGGCACTAAAGGACAATTCAAAAATACAGGCATCAGCAAAGCCTTTTTTTAGTGAAAGCACCATAACTCACAGTAAAGTCTTTGTCTTTATCTCAGACATATTTCTGTTAAGTGAGAAAATGATGGTAGAGATGACCTTTGTCAATATACTTCTGAATTTAAATATATTGCACAGTGGAATACTTGGAATCATAACATCTTCTTCCATTTCTTGAATAATCTAGAAGATTATCTTCCTTCCTTCCCTCTTTTCTGCCTTGCTTCCTGCCTACCTTCCTGCCTTCCTTCCTGTCTTCCTTTCTGCTTTACTGCCTTCCTGATGGAATATGCGCTATTTATTCAAAAAAATTATGTGACTCCACAAAGATGGATATCCTGTTTTTACTATTAATAAAAAGAATTTGATGCATATTCTCATTGACCTGAGTCTGTCTTGTTTGTGTAGTCTGAGTGATTTCAAGGAGAGTGAAAAGTTTCATGTTTGGATATATATGATGTCTGCAAGTAAAGGTTCCATAAATTGAAGTAAGACAGTGTTTAATATTTTATTGAACATTTATTAAATTGCATAGGAGAAATATTTTCATTAACTTTTAAAATTACTTTAAAAAATAACTTGAGTAACTAAAAGATGATTTGGTAATGTAAATTTATCTTCACTGTTGTTTTTTGGTTGGAAGTGCTCTTCCGCTGTCATTCATCAGTTGTTTCCCTGCTCATTAATTCATTCCTACTTTTTACTTACTAGAGTTATATTAATAGGACTATATAGTGAATTACACCCCAAATAATGTACTTCATTACAATAATTCATTGCTTCTTTTATGTCCAACAATTACTAATTGTTCAATGTCTTCTTTTCCTTTGACTCTTAATTCAATAAAGTAAATTACATTGCATTATTAAAAGCAGAATATCGACTTTTATTTTGGTATAGGGAAGAATAGCATTCTTTTCCACATTTCCTACATTTCCTTGATATTCTGAAAACAATATGCAAGAAGCTCAAGTAACAACTTCATTTTATTACAATTATTTTCTTCCTCTATGTTGATACTCTATTCTAATTCATCAAATGCACATTTGCAAATGCAGTTATTTTTGACCAAGATGTTATCAGTCTACCTCTAGATTGATATTTAATGTACTTTGAAACTATCTTGAAAATTGAAGTTTGGTAAATGGCTAAAGTGTTTCCCAGAATGTCTATACCATTCTCACTGGCAGTGTATGAGCTATTCAGTTTCTCTTCATCCTCACCAGCATTTGGTATTATTACTACTTTTAATTTTAGCCATTATGATGGGTAAAATTTGTGGTTTAATTTGCATCTTCTTGGTAGCTAATGATTTTGGTTTTCCTTACATGTACCCATTTGCCATTTCTAAATCCTCATTAGTGAAATATCTGTTCATTTTCTTTCACGTTTTCAAAGACTTTTGGGTTTTCTGACTATTTATTTTGAAAGTTTATGCTATAGTCTAGACCTTACTTTTTGGCAAATATGTAGTTTGCAAATATTTTATCCCTGCTTGGAATTTGTCTTTTCACACTCTTAAGAGAGACTCTAAAGTCCTAGCACAGTGGTACATACCTGTAGCCCCAACTGCTCAGGAAGCTGAGTTGGGATATCTTGAGCCAGGAGTTCAGGGCTGCAGTGCACTATGATTGTGTCTGTGAATAGCCACTGCAATCCAGACTGTGCAACATAGTGAGACACCATCTCTAAAAAATAAATATTATAAAGGGTCTTTCACTAAGCAAAAGTCCAAATTTTTATGAAGTCCAATTTATTATTTTTTTCATCTAATGCTTTGGTGTCAAGTCTAAGAATCTATACATACCCCTAGATTTTATTCCATGTTTATTTTTCTAAATCTTTTATGGTTTAACATTTTACATTTAAATCCATGATCCATTTCAACTTCATTTTTATATGTGAGGTTTAGTTTGAGAATTTTTGTTTGCTTGTTTTTGTTTTTATTTTTAGAGTTTTTCTTTAATTTTAATTTTAAATTATTTTCTACTTTTTATTTTTTTTTAATCATTATACTTTAAGCTCTAGAGTACATGTGCATAACGTGCAGGTTTGTTACATATGTATACTTGTGCCATGTTGGTGTGCTGCACCCATCAACTCATCAGCACCCATCAACTCGTCATTTACATCAGGTATAACTCCCAATGCAATCCCTCCCCCATCCCCCCTCCCCATAATATGCCCCGGTGTGTGATGTTCCCCTTCCCGAGTCCAAGTGATCTCATTGTTCAGTTCCCACCTATGAGTGAGAACATGCGGTGTTTGGTTTTCTGTTCTTGCGATAGTTTGCTGAGAATGATGGTTTCTAGCTGCATCCATGTCCCTACAAAGAACACAAACTCATCCTTTTTTATGGCTGCAGAGTATTCCATGGTGTATATGTGCCACATTTTCTTAATCCAGTCTGTCACTGATGGACATTTGGGTTGATTCCAAGTCTTTGCTATTGTGAATAGTGCCGCAGTGAACATACGTGTGCATGTGTCTTTATAGCAGCACGATTTATAATCCTTTGGGTATATACCCAGTTGTTTGCTTGTTTTTTAACCTATAGATATCTAATTGCTCCAGCACCATTTACACCACTTGTTAAAACATTTATCCCTTCCTCCATTGCAGTGCTTTTGCACTTTTGTCAAAAAACAATCAGGAATATTGTTGGTCTATTTCTGGGTTTTCTGTCCTGTTCTATTGATGAATGTGTCTATCATTCTGCCAGTATCATAGTATCTTAATTACTGTAGCTATAAAATAGTCCTTTATGTTAAGAGTATATTTATATATACTTCATTCTTCTTTTTCAAGATTGTTTTAGCTAGTCTAAGGACTGTGCCTTTTCATATAAATTCAAAACAAGTTTGACAATGACTACATAAAGCTTGCTGAGATTTTGGTAGGAACTATATTAAACCTATATATCAATTTGGGTAGAATTGACATATTCACTACATTGAGGCTTCCAAAGCATGAACACAGTACAGTAGTCCCCCCTTATTCATGATTCCAGTTACATGCAGTCAACCATAACCCCAAAATAGGTGAGTACAAAACAAAAAGTTGGGTTTTTTGTTGTTGTTGCTGCTGTTTTTGTTTTTGTTTTTTTTGAGATGGAGTCTCGCCCTGTCGCCCAGGCTGGAGTGCAATGGCGCGATCTCGGCTCACTGTAAGCTCCGCCTCCCGGGTTCACACTATTCTCCTGCCTCAGCCTCCCGAGTAGCTGGGACTATAGGCTCCTGCCACCACGCCCGGCTATTTTTTTTTTTTTTTGTATTTTTTAGTAGAAACAGGGTTTCACCATGTTAGCCAGGATAGTCTTGAGCTCCTGACCTCGTGATCTGTCCGCCTCGGCCTCCCAAAGTGCTGGGATTACAGGCGTGAGCGCACCAGGCCTACAAAAAGATATTTTAAGAGAGAGAAATCACATTTACATGACTTTGTAATTAAAGTACATTGTTAAAATTGTTCTGTTTGATTATTGTTGTTGTTAATCTCTTATTGTGCTGCTTTATAAATTAAACTTTATCATAGGTATGTATATATAGGAAAAATCTTAGCGCATACACGGTTCGGTACTATCGCAGTATTAGGCATCTACTAGGTGGCTTAGAACTTACTCCCCACAGGTAAGAGGGGTAGGGGAATATGTGTCATCTTTGGTGAAGTTATCTGTTTATTTACTCATTTTTAATTAGGTTGATTCCTTATTATTGGATTTTGAGAGTTTGTTATGTAATCTGGATTCAAAGTTCTCTGTTTTGTATGAAATTTAAAAATATTTTTCCCTAGTCCATGGCTTGGCTTTTTATTCTCTTGACAGTGATCTAGCAGAGCAAAAGTTTTTAATTTTGATCAAATCCCATTTTACTTTATGGTTCATGTTTCTGCTGCCATTTCTAACTTTTTGCCCAATCTCAGATTATGCAGAATTTCTCTTATGTTTTCTTCTAAGCATTGTATAGTTTTGTGAAGAATGTATTGACTTTGGATGAGCAAATAAAATGAGTTACTTGATAATACGGTTCCTTCTTGGTGACGTAGTTTGCCCTACTGATATTGGAGAGTTATAGGAGCCTTATGGACAGGACTGCATGCCTGTGAATGTCTTTTGCATCACATACAGGCAGAAGCACAGCCTGTTATCCACCATTTAAAATAGTCTGATAATCAAGGTTTTTTAAATGTGTGTTAGATTCATTTGATAACAGCACTTGATCTGATTTAATGTGAGACTACTTGTAGTTTTTATTTATCCCTTTTAATGTGACCACCACACATGCTGTAGAACTCTTCACGTGTTGAATTAGGAGTCCTACTCCGGTCCCTGATCAGAGTATTCCAAAATATTCAGTGTACAGACTGTATTACATATCTACCCTCTAAAAAAATTTTGAATTCTAAAACACATCTGCTTACAAGGGTTTTAGATAGAGTACTGTGCATCTGAAATTTAAATGGTTTTTGTGATATGATAGTTCTCGCCGTTGCTACAGGGAACCTCTTCTTCAGGCATACCCTAATCCTGGTCAGAAGTTCTCATTAATTTGATTGACGATGGAAAGAGGGGTCACTATATTTACTGCATCATTCAACCCAAATTATTATGTTTCTCTTATGTCTAAGGAGATTTCTTGATATCTTTTTCCATTCTTCTTTCTTATCATAAAAATACTGACCAGTCAGCCCATTAAATATCAGAGAAGGCCTCTGAGTTCATATTATGGTTTGTGTGCTGGTACATGTGTGAGTTAGAGGCAGGATGGGAAATCTGGGTTAGGCATGACTATCTGCAGTTTCAAGCATCTACTGGGGATCTTGGAATGTCTCCCTTGTTAATAAGGGGGGACTTCTGTATGTCTTCCATTCATTTAGCTCATTAATTTCTTTCATTAGCTCTTTGTAATTTTTAGCATATAGATCTTACAATTTTTTATGTTTATACCCAAGCAACTCCATTTTCTTTGGGGCAGTTGTAAGAGGTATCATTTTAAATTTTGGTTTCTGCATGGTCATTGTTAATTTATAGAAATGCAATTGATTTTTACAGGTTGATCTTTTATCCAAGGACCTTGCTGAACTCACTTACTAGTTTTAGAAGTTCTTTATTTTTTTTTTTGTACATTCCTGGATACTTTCTACATAAACAATGGTAACATCTGCTAATAGGGACTTTTACTTCTTCATTTACTATTTGTATACTTTTAGTTTCTTCTTTTATTTTTATTTTTTTATTGCAGTATCTATACTTCCCAGTATTATGATGAATAAAAGCAGTGAGAGTAGACATCCTTGCCTTGTTCCCTATTTTAGGGGAAATACAGTCAGTCTTTTACCATTAAGTATGATGTTAAATCTAAGATTTTTACACATTTTTACAAATGCTGTCTATAAAATTAAGCTAATTTTCCTTTATTCCTAACTGTTTTCTCAATCATGAATGAGTATTGGATTTTGTCAAATGCCTTTCCTTTGTCAATTGATACGATTATTTGACTTTTCTTCCTTAGCCTATTGATATGGTAGATTATTTTGTTTGATATTTGAATATTAAATTAGACTATCATATCTGGAATCAATCCTACTTGGTCATAGTGTGTGGATATTTAAGTATCTCTATTGAGATATAATTTCATGACATAAGATTTAAAATGTAAAATGTGTAATAAAAATGGATTTTAGTATGTTCACAGAATTGTCCAACAGTCACAATAATCTAAGTTTCAAACATTTTCATCATCCCCCAAAGAAACCCTGTAGACATGAGTAGTCACTCCCTGGTATAGCTGGAATGTTTGTATCCCCTCCAAAATTGATAGTGATACTTAATCCCCAGTGTCTCAGTATGAGGAGGTGGGGCCTTTAGAAGGTAATTAGACCATGAGGTCTCTACCCTCATGGATGAGATTAATGTCCTGATGAAAGGACTGGAAGGGACTAGCTAGGCCCTTTTTTTTTTTTTGAGATGGAGTCTCGCTCTGTCGCCCAGGCTGGAGTGCAGTGGCCGGATCTCGGCTCACTGCAAGCTCCGCCTCCCAGGTTTACGGCTAGGCCCTTTTTACCCTTTAGCCTTCTATTATGTCAGGGCACAGCATTTGTCCCCTTTGGAGGCTGCAGCAAGAAAGTGCTATTTTGAAAGCCAGAGAGCAGCCCTCACCAGACATCAAATCTGCTGGTACCTTGATCTTGGATGTCCCAGCCTCCAGAACTGTGAGAAACAAGTTTATATTATTTATAAATTACCTACTCTGGGATATTTTGTCATAGCAGCATTAATGGACTAAGACAATCCCCATTCTCTACCAGTCCCCAGTTTAGGCACCGCTAATCTAGTGCTAAGTAAAAGCCAGTTTTGAAAGACCACATATTTACCCCATGTGCTCTCTGCCTCCTTAGAATATGGGAATACTTGCTTGAAAGTTTTCTTGGGCTCTGACTTCCCTCTCTTTGGTTGACGTTACATCTTTTTTGGAAATTTGGGGATGGTTGCTCCATTTGCGCTGGCAATGGCTTTTAGCCTGTGTCGGAGTTTTCTCCATTCATCAGGAGTTTTCCTATTGGTTAGTATTATTTTTATACGTATGGAATTTTAAAATTCTAAACCTCATAATGATTATTTCCCTCCTGAGGCTTCACCTGACTGTATGTTCAAAAGTTATGAGCCCTCCATTTGTATTTATCTGAAGCAGTGGGCCTTCTGTACAAAAGATTCCTTACAGTTACAATAGCTAAAGTGATTCCTTTGATATATCAAAATGAGGTTTTCTCCTAAGTTTGCACATCTTAATTGTAAAACAAAACAACCAGATTAGGATGCATATTTTAATTGGTATTTTTAGACATCCAAACACATTCAGGGGTCTAAAATTGCCTTTCTTCAAAACACAGCCTCTAAACTCACAAAGGCTAATACAAAATTGGAAGAGAAAAAAAAAAAAGTCCTCCAGGCTGAGATTTCTTCCCCTGATTTTTTTTTTTTTTTTTTTTTGAGACAGGCTCTTTATCATGCACGCTGGAGTGCAGTGGTACAATCACAACTCACTGCAGCCTTGACCTCCTAGCTCAAGAGATCCTCCTACCTCAACCTCCCCCAAGTAACTGGAACTACAGGTGCATGGCTGGCTAATTTTTAAATTTTTTTGTAGAATTGAGGTCTCACTATGTTGCCTAGGCTGATCTCCAATTCTTGGGCTCAAGTGATCCCCTCGCCTCAGCACTCCAAAGTGTTGAGATTACAGTTGTGAGCCAGTATGTCCGGCCATCTTCCCCGACTCTTTTTCCCCGATTCCTTCTCCTCCCCTGTCTCTATATCCTATAATTGCTAAACTTCCGTTCTACTCTTCGGCCTCCAAAGCTTTCTTTAATTCCCCTGTTTCTGCTAAACCTGTTCAAATTTACCTATTCAAGTTGTGTCCAAATAATTAGGGTACACTCTTACACACTTCCTATACACCCTGGACAAAAGCCAAACTTAGGACTATAGCTAAAAAGTTCCTCAAGGTTACTAAGGATTCTCATAGACTTGCTTTCAAATTTTCATCTAAAATTATAAACCTGGTTTCTCTAACTTTTAACAATTAACACATATGCTTACTGATGAAGATCGGGCACAATATGGGATGACAAAAGCAGGCTGAAACAACCCTAGAATGAACCTCCAATGGAATATGCTTTTTGATTGGGAAGAACCCCAAGAAAGGGCTAGTGCTTTGTACCAAGCCATTCCTTTAACATTCCCTAAACCAGTAGACTGGGGATTCAAGCCTGTACCTAAAAGGAAGGTGAGATAGTACATGATTATTGCAATAAACTTGAAATCATTTCCAAACAAATCTTGTACTACCATTAGATGCTGAATCTACCAAAATCACTTTCAATTCTGTTTCTACATGGCTTAGATGAAAAATTTGCAATTCTAGTTAAACTGGGTCAACTTAATTCAGAAATAATGTCCACCTCCAATTCAGTTAACCTGGCCAGCTAATCAGCCTGAACAATTTTGAAGACCAATAAAGCAAGAGCAAAGAAAATATTGACACTATAGCATCAACAACTTTCTACCTACTACAATAAAATGTGCCAGTTTAGTGCCGTATAACCAAATCTTAAAAGAATCTGATAATACTACAAAAAATCTAGACATTGGGAAAAAGTTGTATACAATTAAAACATGCTAAATGATCTCTTAATAAACTGTCCTCTTTATTTCTTATGGACTGAGGGTGCTCCAAGGAAACATAGGGGATCTTTCTCATCTTGCTTCTTAATCATTTGGGTGAAACTTCCCTAATGATTGGAAAGTAGCGTCTCGCCGTGCTTGTCAAACCTGGAGGAACCTATTCTGTGCTTTGCCCCACCGGCCTCAAGCTACCCCTTCCTTGGAGTACTGAAAAAATGAAAAAGGTGGAAACTTCTAGTACACTTTTAACCGTTTACAAATTTTTACTTTTGCTTTTTAAATTAAGTCTTCTCTGGGATAGACATTCTTTTTTATTAGTTTTGTCAGCCCTACTTCACTCACTTCGCAAGGACTTCTTAGAAAAATATCATGCTGCCTTTCTTTTTCCCAAATGGGGGAGATAGTTCTTAAAATTAACTCAACCCCTGCTTTGACAAACAACGGTGAGAATTCTTCAATACCTTTGCCCATTTTTGCTTTTAACTTAAACAACAAAAATGCTGAGAGTTCAGTTCTTTTTAAAAGTGATTCCTGAGGAACTTTGAGCTAAATCCACATCAGACATTGGATGAATTCACTCAACTCCTATGGTAAAAATTTAAATTGACTAAAACAAGCCCCTTTCTAATATCACATAATGTTCCCTAAACCCTGAAGTTCTTATAGGAATTAAACAAATTATAAAATAACATAAAGCAAATAACCTTATAGTGTCTTGCAGTAGCCTTTGTAATAAGTCTAACCTTTCTGTAAAAGAAAACCTCATTGAACGAGGATGGGGATTTATACAAGATCTAAGAGCCACTAGCATTGTCATTATTTGACACTTTGTCATTCCAAATCCTCATACCCTCTTCCTGACTTCCATCCTGCAAAGGGTAAATTTTTAACAGTGATGGATATTTGTACTGATTTATTAAGCATTCTTGTGAATCCTAAGAGTCAATTCTTATTTACCTTCATGCGGGAAAGACAATAATATACCTGGACAGGAATGCTTTAAGGGTATACTGAAAACCTCTCTTACTTTTCACAGATACTGAAGGCAGATTTAACAGACATGTCTTTCCTCCAAGGATCGAATCTATTGCAGTATGTTGATGACCTCCTTCTTTGTTCCTCTTCTAAAAGTCTTGTGAGCTTGAAGTGTTCACCTCCTTAAACTTCTAGCAGAAAAAAGCCACAAATTTTCCAGAGCTAAGTTCCAATTTACCCAGGCCTGTGTCAAATATTTAGGACACAGTATCAAACCAAGAACTTTTCTTGGAACCATACATACTTAAAGGCATTTTAAACTTTTTTCAACCTCCTATGAAGAGACAATTATGAGGATTTGGGGGCCTGGCAGAGTACTTTCAAAACTGAATACCTAATTTTCTTTTGATAGCTCAACCATAGTATGTCCTTTTGGAATTTAATAAACCGGATCCTCTGGACTGAAGACAGAATGCCCATATAGCCTTCTATCAATTAAATGAATAACTTCTAGGTACCCTTGCCTTATGGCACCCCAATTTTCAACTCCCCTTCATCCTTTTTGTGTATGAAAGAAAAGGAAATGTGCTGGGGGTCTTTACCCAAAAACATGGAGATTGACACAGACCTTTTGGTTATTGTAGCCAGCAATTAGATTCAGTAGGTAAGGGATTCTATCCCTGCATGAGAGCTATATCAGCTACTGTGACTTTGACTAAATCTACAGAAGAGACAGACATGAGTTGTCTTCTCTCTGTCTATATTCCTCACGTTACAGAAGCTTTATTCAACTCTCATCACACTCAACATTTTGTTCTGTAAGCAGAGTCATTTATGAAATCTTGCTGGTGACTTCTCTTATTATTTTGCCCACTGCAATAACCTTAATCCAGCAACTATCCTTCCTCTACTTGATGATGAGACACTTCATGACTGTCTAAATCTAACTGACCAGTTACTAAAATCTACAGATGATTTACAAGAAATTCCTATACCAAATGCAGAAGTTTCATCATTTACTAATGGGTCACGTATGACAGAAAATATTATGCTGAATATGCTATTGCCACCCTTTTGGAAGTAGCTGAAGCAGTTCCACTACCAATGGCTACTTTGGTTCAACAGCAGAACTTCATGACTTAACCAGGTCTTGTATTCTGGTGAAAGGTGAAATTGCAGATATTTATACCAATAGCTTTTACGCCTTCATGTTGTTGATGATTTTGGTATGCTTTGGAAATAAATAGGATTTTAACCTCCAGGGGAAATCAAATTGAAAAAGAAACTTTTGTCAATAATTTATTCAATTCAACTTCTCTCGGCCTTCACCATAATCAAAATTTCTGGGCGCTCAAAATTGGAATCTGATGAGGCTAAGAAAACAACTTGATTGATCACAAAGAAGAAGTAGCTGTCTTGAGCTTTTTCTCATCTGCTTATTGTCCACATGTATGTCTTCTTCTGAAAAATGTTTATATCCTTTGCCCACTTTTTAATAGTGTTGTTTGTTTGTTTCTTATATATTTGTTGAAGTTCCAAATAGGAAGAGAGGAAGTCAAACTATCCCTATTTGCAGATGACACAATTCTATGTTTAGAAAACCTCATAGTCTTGGCCCCAAAGCTCCTTAAGCTGATAAACAACTTCAGCAAAGTTTCAGGATATAAAATTAGTGTACAAACATTACTAGCTTTCCTGTAAACCAATAGCAGTGAAGCCAAGAGCCAAATCGAGAACACAATTCCATTCACAATTGCCACAAAAAGGAGAAAATACCTAGGAATGGAGCTAACCAGGGAGGTGAAATATCTCTACAATGAGAATTACAAAGTACTGCTCAAGGAAATCAGAGATGACACAAACAAATGGAAAAACATTTCATGCTCATGTATAGAAAGACTCAGTATCATCAAAACAGTAACACTGCCCAAAGCAATTTACAGATTCAATGCTAATCTTACCAAACTAACAATGACATTCTTCACAGAACTAAAACCAAAAAAACTATTTTAAAATTCACAGTATGAAACCCAAAAAGAGCCCGAATAGCCAAGGCAATCCTAAGTAAAAAGAACGAAGCAGGAGGCATCATGCTACCCAGCTGCAAACTATACTACAGGGCTACAATAATTAAAATGACATGGTACTAGTACAATAACAGACACATAGACCAATGGAACAGAATAGACAGCTCAGAAATAAGGCTGCACACCTACAACCATCTGATCTTCCACAACATTGACAAAAACAAGCAATGTGGAAAGAACTTTCTATTTAACAAATGAAGTTCTTTCCTGGGATAACTGGCTAGCCATATGCAAAAGATTGAAACTGAATTCCTTCCTTATACCATATACAAAAGTAAACTTGAGATGAATTTAAGAATTAAATGTAAAACCTGAAACCACAAAATCCCTGGAAGACAACCTAAGACATACCATTCTGAACATAGAAACTGGCAAAGATTTCATGATGAGTGTCAATGAAAAGAGTCAAACTCTGTAAAGCATTTGAAGGAATTTATTCCGAGTCAAATATGAGTAACCATGGCCATGACACAGCCCTCAAAAGGTCCTGAGAACATGTGCCCGAGAGTGATCAGGGTACAGCTTGGTTTTATATATTTTAGGAAAGCATGAGACATCAAATATATTTAAGATATACATTGGTTTGGCTCAGAAAGTTGGGACAACTTAAAGTAGGGGGTGAGTGGGAGTAGGGTGGGGAGCTTTCAGGCTAAAAGTAAATTTAAACATTTTCTGGTTGACAATTGGTTGAGTTTGTCTAAAGACCTGTGTTTGATAGAAAGGAAATGTTCAGGTTAAGCTAAAAGATTTTGGAGACCAAGTTTCTTTTGAAGACTTAAAGTAGCTGCTCTTAGAGACAACAGATGACAAATGTTTCCTATTCAGATCTTTAAAAGGTGCCATACTTTTAGTTAATCTTTTCAGGATTGGGAGGTCCTGGAAGAAAAAGATCTAGCTATGTTAATAGAGATCCTTTACAGATGGAGATTTTCCCTCACAAAGGATAGCTTTGCAGGGCCATTTCAAGATATGGCAGAGAAACATGTTTTGGGGAATAATATTTTTATTTTCTTTCTCGTCACATAATGCTATGCCAGAGTCAGATTGGAAAGTAAGTCACAATATGTAGGGTTAAATAAAATCCATCTGATGAGAATTTATGGTTTGTAGGGCATGACTCCCCAGACCCCTTAGATAGGAATTTGGGCAAGATAAAAAACATCAGAGCTTAGCCCTCATGAAGATGTGAGCAATTGCAACAAAAGAAAAAAATGACAAATGGAATATAATCAAACTTAGCAAATAACAATCAACAGAGTAAACAGACAACCTACAGAGTGGGAGAAAATATTTGTAAACTATGCGTCTGACAAAGGTCTGGTACCTAGCATTTAGCTTTCTCTGCATTTGATATTCAATTGATTAAAAGAGACATTCTCCAGTATTGTAAAGGAATAAATTCAAGCTGTAGGCAAAATTATACCTTACTAGAACAATCTTTCCACACTGTTCTCCCAGGAGACGAAGACATCATCAAACATCAGTCTTCAGCCACATGATGTCTATTGAAAGAGGCATTTATAAAATAATTTCTATCTTGATGAAAAGGTTTATATCATGTATTCTTTATCAACCCCTGTGCTGCCAAACTAATAGGTGTTGACTCTTCATGTTTCTTATTTAAGGAAAGCTCCTATTTTTTTCTGGAATTTAGAAACACTCGAAGACTAAAAGCTAAAACTGACCCTGAAGTGAAGCAAATGATAGCTGAAGTTGACTTCTCACACAAGACATCTGGACTAGGCCAGTATACGATTAAGATCCCCAACATACTTGGTCTCTTACATGTTGCTTTCACTATAGTCTTGGTTTACGTCTTCTACTTGCACAACAGAGTTTTCTTGAATTATATCTCAGCTGAGCAAGGAGGTGTTTACACTGTAGTCAATGCCTCCTGTTACACTTGGATAAATACTTTTCAAAATTAGAGACCAAGTTGGAAAAATCCACATATTTGCTAATTATCTAAATAGAGTGCTTATTGCTAAAATGCTATTTTTTAAAATCTCTTTAGCTGACCACCCTCTGAAGTCAAAATGTTGCTATAATGCAGTCTTCAACTTTTATTACTCACTATTAGGATTATTATTGCTATTGTAATATTTAAGATATGTCTGTAACTCCTTATCCAAGTTTACTTAGAAATAAAAGTTTTACCAAAGTTACAGTTGCTTAGAAGCCCAACATGATCAGTCAAGCTCATGATTTAGAAAAGACATCCAATCTGACAATCTTTTCAGGACCTAAGCAGGCTTAAGAAATCGCCTTGCAAAACTTCTGTGTTACCCAAATATGGCTCAGTCTAGCCTTACAATCTTTTAGACCTTGAGATCCCCTAGTGAGGGACATAAATCCCTGGGACAGATCCATCCCAGTGATGAGGGAAAAATTAGACTTGCTAATTAATCTGCTTTCTGGAGAAAGATCTTGGTCAATAGGGGGAAATGTAAAAGAAAATGAAATAACTAAGACCAAGCTTTCTAAAGTGGAATCAGGAGATTGTGAAAGGATTGCACTCACACCTGCTAAACATCAAACCACAGGATTTCCAACAGACTTGGATAAACAACTGAAGTCAGTATTCCCAGGCCTTCAATATCTCTCAGCTGGAAATATTCTAATTAATTAACCCATCAAAATGGATTTGTGATTTAGAATTTCTGACCATCAAATGAACCGCCTCCAAAAATAATTTTTTTGTGTGTGAAAATTCTCTATTAAAAAATGCTCCAGTGCTTGCCTATGGAACACTACTTAGGGCTGCTCTGATTCAGAGCACCCAAATTGCAGCTCTTTGTTTGCCAAATAAATGCTATTTCTTTTGACCTTTTGTCAATCATTTTTTAGTTAACATACCTCTATCTTCCTTTCTTTCTCCCTCTCTCCGTCTCTGTCAACAGTTTTGCCAGAGATTTGTCCGTTTTACTGGTCTTTTTGAAAAGTAAGTTTTTGCTTCATTGATTTCCCCTGTTTTTATATTTTAAATTTAAAATTAATTTCTATTATCTCTATTCTTTTTGCTTGCTTTTGATTTACTTTGGTGACCTGTTGTTTCAATTTTTTGAGAATGGCACTTAAGTTATTATTTTGAGATTTTATCTTAAATTTGGAGATTTTCCTGCTGTCTTTCTCTTACTAGCATTTAGTTTTATTCCATTATGTTCTGAGAAAATATTTCGAATGATTTCAATTCTTTAAAACTATCTGTTGTTCATGTCATGGCCCAGGATATGGCTTATCTTTGTGAACATACAATAGTCACTTGGAAAAAAAAAAAGATATATTCTGCTGGTATTAGGGTTCATATATGTGAATTAGAACCTGTTGCTTGATTGTACTGTTAAAATCTTTTATATCCTTGTTGATTTTTTTCTCCAGTAGTTCTATCAGTTGCTGAGAGGTGAATTTTGAAGTCCCCAATTAGAAGTATGGATTGGTGTCTTTCTCCTTTCAGCTTTGTCAGAATCTGCTTTATGTATTTTGACATTTCATTGTTTGATGCATACACACTTGGATTGTTTTTTCTTCCTGAAGAATTGATTCTTTTATTATTACATAATGTTCCTCTGTGTTTCTCGTGATCTTTTCTCTGAAGTAAACTTTATCATATTTTGATATTAAGGAGGCAATTCCTGCTTTTGTATGATTAATATTTGTTTAGTTTAAAAAATTTTTTTACATTCAATCTATATTGTTAAATTTGAAGTCAGTTTCTTGTAAACAGCATATAATTGGGTCCTTTATTTCAATTCACTTAGCCAAGCTCTGTCTTTTAATTGACCTATTTAAACTATCTACGTTTAAGGTAGTTATTGATATGTCAGATTTTAGTCTGTCACTTTATTATTTGTTTTCTCTTTGTTTCCACTATTTCCTGCTCTTCTGTTTATCTTTTCTTGCCTTCTCATGGACTATTTGAATATTTCCCAGGATTCCATATTAATTTCTTTAGTGTTTTTATGTGTTTTTTTTCTATAGTTTTCTTAGTGCTATATTTATTGTAGTATCCATATGCAACTTGTCAGTTGACTTATATCAGCTTTTTTTTACTTTAAATAAAGTTTGGAGCCTACTTTCATTTATGTTCTTTTATATTATCACTTTAAAATGTGATTGCTTTGAATATCAGGTGGTATTACATTTTTTGTTTCAATCAAGTATGCTTTATGCAATTTCATGGTATGTACTCATATTTCTGCTCTTTTCATTGTTTTTCACTCATGACTCACCAAGATTCCTTCTTTCTGTTAGAAGAAAAACTTTCTTTAGCCATTATTTAAAGGTAGGTCAGCTAGTGACAAACTCCTTTAGTTTTCCTTCTCCTGAAAATGTCTTTATTGCCCCTTCAGTCCTGCAAGATAGTTTCTCTAAACATAGAATTTGTGATTGACAGTTCTTTTCTTTCATCACTTGGAAAATGTTCCACTTTTTTTGGCTTCTGTGGTTTCAGAGAAGAAATTTATTGTTGTTGAACTGTTTCCTCCCTCTAGGTAACACACCATTCCTTTCCAAATGATCTCAATACTTTTCTCTTGGCATTTACTTTCCAGAACTTTAATTATGATGTCTCTGGGTGTGACTTTCTTTGGGTTTATCCTATTTTGAATTTGTTCAGATTCTTACATTTATGTCTTTCACCAAATTTGGCAAGTTTTCAGACACTATTTCTTCAAATACTCTTTCTGCCCATTCTCTTTCTCTTCGCCTTCTGGGATATCCACTGTTGAAACTTTGTTATTGTACAGGTCCCTGAGGATCTATTCACCTTTTTCCAGTCTTTTCTCTCTCTATTGTTCAAACTGGGTAAATTCAGTTGATCTGCATTCAAGTTCTCTAATTCTGTCCTCTGTCATCTTAACTCTACTATTGAATACATCTGAAAAATATTAAAATTTCTATTATTCTGTATTTTAGTTCTATAATTTTCATTTGGTTTTGGATTTTTAAACTTTTTTAATGTGATTTTTTGATTCCTCATTTTTTTTGAAGCACTTTTATAATGGTTGTTTTAAAGTCCTTGTCAGATAATTTTAACATTTCTGTCATCTTGGTGTTGGCATCATTTGATTGTGCTTTGCCACTCAAGTTGTGATATTTCTGGTTCTTGTTTTAGCATGTGATTTTCTATTGTATCTTGAACATTTTGGCTATAATGTTAGGAAATTCTGGATCTTATTTAAATCTTTTATTTTAGCAGGCTGTTTCCTTGTTCAGGTTCAGCAGATCCTGGCCTTTTATCATGAGCTGTGGTTCCAATGACAAATTTCTTTTTAGAACTTTTGGCCTGCGACTTTGTTCTGCTTGGTGTATATGGTACAGATGAGACTCCTATTGGTCCTTGCTCAGGAGGTGTAAGGATTTCAGGCTGCTTGTATCTAGGTGGGGAAGGGAGTGTCAGTCTCACTGGGAGAAATAGACCTCCCAGTCTAGACCATTTGTTCTGCTTAAAACTTCTCTTCATAGTGCTGCCTGGCTACCTGGTATCTCTAAGTAAGAGAGAGGAGTTTTAAGCCTAGGGAGACAGGGAGACAAAGGAGCATTTTGGACTGTCCACATATTGTAGCTTAATCCCCCTTGCAGGTCCTCCCTGGCTGTCCAGTATCTCATAGTGGTGAGGATATTTTCAGGCCCAGCAGTGAAATAAAGTGTTGGTTTTTTTTTTTCTTATTCAGGGTGCATGTTGTGGCTGGATCCATCTTGACAGTTGCCCAAACACCTGGTGTCTTTAAGTGGAGGAGGAGAGGGGCCACTCAGTCTTATGGGGACAAAGAAGCTACCTGAACAAGGCCACTTGTGGCAGAATTTCTCTTGCTGTTGACCCTCCTCCTTTCCTTCTACTTCTACCTACTGCTTGCTATCTCTGGGTAGAGGAGAAGAATGCTTCTCGTGGCCACTTATTATCAGTAAGGCTCCTGATCCATCCCCACTGCCAATGCTGCCAGGCTTTCCCAGTATTGTTGGCAGGATTCTCATTCAATATGGAAAATGAATAAGTCTCCTTGAGCCACCTTCTGTTGCTAGGTTGGGGATCAGGAAGCATGGAATCTGGGTAACCTTCTGCTAAGTGGGTTTGCTGGAGGTACTGCCACTGTGTATTCCTTCAGAACTGAGATCCCTAAGCAGTTTGAATTCCTATTTCTACTTTTTAAGGTTCTTTTTTGGTCACCTCTTAAATTATTTCCAAGGTTGATAATTATACTTAGTGGAGAGAAATAGAGAGGAAACAAGGCTATACCATCCTGTCTGGACAAGAAGTCACTAATTAATATTGCAGATACAATTCCTAGAAATAAATGTATTATTTGTTATATTTTCCTTAGGAGATGAGAGGTTGTCTGGAACGTACAAATATTCCAAATTACTTGTAGGGAATTGCTCATAACAAATTGTAGCAGGACTAGCCACAGACAAATCTCCTCAGACACCAAGTTAAAGAAGGAAGGGGTTTATTCAGCCAGGAGCATTGGCTAGACTCCTGTCTCAAGAGCTGACCTCCCCAAGTGAGCAATTCCTGTCCCTTTTAAGGGTTCACAACTCTAAGGGCATCCGTGTGAGAGGGTCATGATCACTGAGCAAGCAGGGGGTACGTGACTGGGGCTGCATGCACCGGTAATCAGAACAAAACAGAACAGGACAGGAATTTTTACAATGCTTTTCCACACAATGTCTGGAGTCTATAGATAACATAACTGGTTAGGTCAGGGGTTGATCTTTAACAACCAGGCCCAGGGCATGGCACCAGGCTGTCTGCCTGTGGATTTCATTTCTGCCTTTTAGTTTTTACTTCTTATTTCTTTGGAGGCTGAAATTGGGCATAAGACAATATGAGGGGTGGTCTCCTCCCTTATTCCCCCCCTTTGAGACTCTCACTCATTTTATTAGTGGGAGTTCTCACCTTCATCCTCACTACTTATGTCTTCCTGCATGACAGATCGATAGTGATTCATATAGTACACTTGTGCTGAAGCATTCTGGTGAACTAGAGTAGCGATGAAACCTTTTACCATTTGAATGAGTACAGGTAGTAAACAAGAGATCAGTAAGCAGGTTCTTATTAGTACTATAATTTCTATTATAACAGTTTTAAATCCTCCTAGTGCTAGAAACCATTTTTAAACATGGCCTCAGGGTCAAATCCTTGCCACACTTGTATAGGCACATGTGCCAGTTTTGTTATGTCTTTAACTATATCTTCGACTACTTGCCCCTGATCATCTATGTGCAGGCAGCAATTGGTAAGGTTAAATTTTCTACAGACTTCTCTTTTAGCTGCTGTCAAGTAGTCAAGAGTCGATCTATTTTGATAGATTGCATTTCTCATCTGAGTTTCTTGCCAGGCCAGAATAGTCAAGGCTCTGCCAGTCTTATTAGTGATTATTTCTAAGAGAGCTTGTATGATTCGGTTGAGCATGTAAATGGGGGTCTGGTATCCTTACAGGCTGTCTTGTGCCTAAGTAGCAGGCCTAAATATTGTATGATTCAGGGAGCTATTTATTATCTTTCTTTTTTTTGTTTGTTTTTTTGTTTTGTTTTGTTTTGTTTTGGCTAACACTTTACTCGTATCATTTGTGAGCTCCCACCAGTCTTCATTTCTTAATATTATTTACAAAACTGGTCATGGGAGGCTCAGATGGGTCATAACTGTAGCCAATGTTTACACACAGAATTTTCTTTCCAATTAACATTTCAAAACTTGATTAAACCTTTAAAACAAAATATACATATTTTTAACCTTTTAATGTAGGTAAAAATGTATACTCTTATGTCACCTTCTTTTACCAAAGGTATATTTTACTTTCCTTATACACCTTGCACATAAACTGTTGTTTTTTTGTTTTTTTGTTTTTTTGTTTTTTTGTTTTGTTTTGTTTTTAGTTTTACATTCAGGAGGCCTAGTTGCTTTTAAATTATACAACATTTCTTGCATAAATTCTTTTTTAATAACATTTTTCTCTTTCACGACTTTTGCAGACAATTCGTCAACATACTTCAACTTTCTGACTTATTACAAATATTTCTTTCTTTAAACAACCAGTTAATTTATTTCAGGACAAAAATTTACCATATAATACTCTTTTTACGTAAATTCTGCCCCCTGTTTTTTTTCCTTTTTTTTTTTTTTTTTGAAGATGATAACCATTCTTTTCCAAAGCGAACTTTTTTAATGTCTGTGACTTTACTTTTGTTGAAAATCTTGTAAGTTTGGTATTTTAATTATCCTTTGCTATTAACAAGACCTTGTTTTGTCTAAATTAACTTAGAATTGGTATAAATAGCTTTTTTTTTTTTTTCTTTTTTTGATTTAGGATAGTTCTGAACTGAACTAGTGAGGTGTGCTCACAATGAGGTTTCCTCTGAAAGTTACTTTTTTTTTTTTTTTTTACTTTTTTTGTATTAGCAAAGCAGTTGCCGTTACAGATTGAATGCATTTGGGCCATCCGCAGGTTACTGGGTTAAGGATTTTTGATAGGAAGGCCTCAGTGCTTTCTGGATATGCCCTTGTTTACACTGACAACAAAGTGGTATTGAAGTGTTATAGGATTATGGAGAATACCTTCAATTATCAATTACAGGTTTTAAATTTACCATGGCTTTTAAAGGAATAGGGTACACTGTTTTTATTCTTAACTGCTTGTATATATCTCTCTTTGACTTTCCTTTTGCCTCTGTCTCTTCCTCTCTTTCTCTTCCTCTCTCTTTCTTCTCTCTGACTCTCTCTCTCTCTCCTCTCTGTCTCTGTCTCTGTCTCTGTCTCTCTCTCTCTCTCTCTCTCTCTGTCTCGCTTATGCTGCAGTTCTCTCAACCACTGTGGAGAGACCTGAAACCAGCTGTAACCAAGCATCTATATATGGGAACTGGTCTGGGTGCCCTGGCTTTACAGGTTACCTTGTGCTATACCTTTGAAACAAAGGATCTGTCCAGGCTTCCTTCTGATGGCCAACCTACCTCTAATGCTGGCCAGTCTATCTTATACAAAGTTTTAAGTTTTCCTGGTGTCATAGTACTCCATAGTCTCCCTTAAATCCTTTTTTGAAGTTTTTCAATATAGTTCCTACTATGGTGGGCTTATCTGTGCCAGACCCATGCTTCTTTGAGACAAAAACACCATGCTCACACCACATGCACACCACAAAACAAAGAACGGGTAAAAAGGGCACACACACACACTTTTGCAGTTTAAACCAAACCAAAATCAAAACCAAAATCAGAGTATCCAGAAATCCAAGCCAGGTCAAAACCAAAACCAAAGTATCAAGCAATCCAAGTCAAGTCAAAAATAAAAACCAAAGTGCCAATACAGGCACACCATGGGTTGGATCAGGCCACGCTTCCACTCAAATGGAGTGGGCAAGTTCCCAAGACTGGTCCTGTCAAACAATTCAAACCAAGTCAAAATCAAAACCAAAACCAAACCAAAGTGCCGATAAATGCACGCTGTGGGTGATCTGGCCACACTTCCTTTCAAATGGAGTAGGCAAGTTCCAAAGACTAGTCGTACCAAGTTTCAGAAGTCTGGTCTCCAAGTAGCAGTTCCTTCCCAGTGTTCAGCCACTGCATTGATCCTGCACGGGGGCCTGCCACACACTGCTCTGGCGAGGCATCCCACTGGGGCAAATGTATACCCTGGAATGATCTCAGGATCCACATCACTCGGGTTGGTCGGAGTCCCCCACAGGGATGTTCCACTGGGCAGGTTTAAGTTGCCTAAGGAGCTGCCTCGACCATCTGCCGATCACCTCACTTTCCGGTCAGGGAACCAAGAAATGTAACAGGACTAGCCACAGACAAAACTCCTCAGACACTGAGTTAAAGAAGGAAGGGATTTATTTGGCCAGGAGCATTGGCAAGACTCCTGTCTCAAGAACCGAGCTCCCCAAGTGAGCAATTCCTGTTCCTTTTAAGGGCTCACAACTCTTAGGGGGTCCATGTGAGAGGGTCGTGATTGATTGAGCAAGCAGGGGGTATGTGACTGGGGGCTACATGTACCAGTAATCAGAACGAAACAGAACAGGACAGGGATTTTCACAGTGCTCTTCCATACAATGCCTGGAATCTATAGATAACATAACTGGTTAGGTCAGGGGTTGATCTTTAACTACCAGGCCCAGGGGGTGGCGCTGGGCTGTCTGCCTGTGGATTTCATTTCTGCCTTCTAGTTTTTACTTCTTCTTTCTTTGGAGGCAGAAATTGGGCATAAGATAATATGACGGGTGGTCTCTTCCCTTAAAATGAGCTGAGATGCTGCTTGTTGTGAAACATACCACTTTTCAAAAACATGCTTCTAATCATGCATGATATGTAACTGGAACAGAATTGACATATGGTAGGTACTCAAGAAATACATGTTGAATGAATAAAATAATGGGTAAAAATTAAGGAATCTCATCCCCAATTTTATTTGATAATTCAGATGGTTTAAGTAAAGTTTAGATGGTTTGAAATAAATATCACATACATTTTTGCTAGATTTGCCTAGTTATTTTTTTTTCGGATTCTGAACACAGGAAAATCCTTTGTAAATCTATAGTTAACACATCAAGAAGAAAATCTAAATGTGCCATGACATTGTATGAAACACCAGACAATTCCCGAAGAATGAATAAAAAAGGTAGCTTCTGAGATCCTGAGACTCCATGCAGAAGAGATTGAGGGGCATCTGTGGTTTGGTGGATTGGTCCAGCTCAGGTCCAACTTTAGCCAAATAGTAATATTAATTAGCAGTAACTTCAGGATGACCTGATCAGGGACTTCAGGTGGTGGTATGATCTGACCAATGGAGGACAGAGTTCAGACTGACGGCCCCTTCCCAGGAGAGTGCCCTTTGTTTTGTGAAAACACCAGGCTGCATGCAGATGGCTTTACAAGGAAGATAAGAATGTACCAAATGTACCATCTCACACCAAACTTACATGCTTCTCTCACTTGACCCAAATAACTCCCCTTTACTTCTGAGCTCTGAGGATATCCCTGAGAAGTTGCTGTTATAGCTCCTCATTGTTCCTCCTCTGTAAGGTACTATTTTCCCTTTTCATCTCTTGAGGTGCATTTCCTTTATCAGGCTAGCAAAGCAGTCACAGCCCTTTTCTGAGTGGGCACTGCTGTTGATCATCTTTTGAATCTGTTGTCCTGGGAGACAGCTGGGTCACACAGAGCATGCATGGCCCCATCCCAGGGACCTGATTTTCGTCCCTGACAGCAGACCCAACCCGGAGGCTTAGTCTTTCTGCATTCCACTGCTGATGAGCTCCAGCATGAGAAATTAGTGGGGAATGGCACAGGCCTCTGTCTACAGACTTCAAACACTAGCAGCAGATGAGGCCTGGTGTTGGTTAAGGGCCATTTGCAATTGCAACTCTTTGTCTCAGCTGTACTTTTTTATGTTTCACATTACCCATTCTGCTCCACCTCCCTCTCACATTCCCTGGAGATGGATTGTGCAGGCAGACACTGTCTGCAGTACCTCAGTGGGAGATGGAGGCCTGGCTTCACACTGCACATGTGGTTTTTTTTTTTTTTTTTTTTTTTTTTTTTTTTTTTTTTAATGTGAGGAGCCTACAAGTAACCCCTCAGCAGTTGGACATTATGCTATTTTTCCGCCGCGGCAATAGGCAGGGCTCAGTCCTTAGCACTTTCTGTCTTGGCCCCCTTCTAACCAATAGTATATTTAGTGAGCCTACAGTTTCAACCTGAGGAATAGAGGAATTAGTTGTGCAAAGGCTGGGGTTTCATGCAGGACTCTCACCTGTTGAAATGGGAAAAATTCCCTAATCCCCCTTGCAGGGTGTGCCATGGGGGTGTGGCTTGCTTCTTTGGTGCCCCACAGCTCAAACCCCTAGTGGGAGCATGCATACGGGCAGATCGATTGTAGGGAGCATGGGCTCAGTCCTCAGGGCAGCATCTGAGGTTTCGTGTTTACAGCTCCCAAAGCCCCAGTGGGCGTGTGTTACAGGGTGCTCCTTCAGTTTAGCTGTCTACAGGTGGCTTGTGTTAATCAGCTCAATTAGACCCTCTGCCTTATCACAAAGGCACAAGGCTTTCTGCATCCCAGGTTCTTGCCTTGGTGCACCAGAAAAGTCAGATCACATGTGGGCTTGGAGGATGGGTGCAAGGTTTTTTTGAGTGGAGGTAGCTCTCAGCCAGGTGAATAGGGAGGCCAGAAGGGGGACAGAGTAGGAAAGTGGTCTTCCCCTGGAGTCAGGCTGCCTAGTGTCCAGACTCTCCTCCAACTGCCCCTGACTGAATTTCATGTCAACCTGCTGCTGATGGCCTGCCGGCACCTGCTGGTGTTTGTCAGTGTGCTCCTTTGCTCCTCTGTTCCTCTTGACATCCAGCTGCTTGTGTGTGTGCCCACTAGGGTCTCAGGGTGCACAGGATAGGGGGCATGGCAGGCCAGAGCAGTCTTGGAAAATGCAACATTTGGGTGTGAAAACAGGAGCACCTGTCCTGTTCTCCCCTAGGTCTATGGGCACAGGCCTGAGGATGGAGCCCTCATCAGGGACCCTACCCCTCTCTACCCAGCACTTGCCTGCCCCCCGTCCCTTATCACTGTGAGCAGAACCACACCAGAAACATATCTTTCCATGGACAACCACATTTCAGAGATGGAGTGCTAAGTTCTGGATTAATTACTCCCTCATAGCCAGGGGAAAATGGACAGCTGCCTGCAGATCCTCCCAAGGTGGCTGGACTGAGTCTGTGGACCAAGCTACATGGGGATTGGGCTCAGTTGGTCAGAGGTAGTCTGAAGTAGTCAAAAGGATTTTCCCTTTTGACACATGCTGCTCCCTTCCTTATCTGTACCATTTTCTAGAATTTTAGCTTGAAAAGTTCTTATGGAACCACAAGGACATTTTGGGAATAAAATCTTAAGAAAGATACCTCAGGTTATGAGAAATGTGTTGGATGTAGGGAAAAGTTAGCTACAGCATAAATATAGTTCATTTTACTGAAAAAAAAAATCAATGTTACTCAAAGTTTGTTTTTCCATTTTGAAATAACGTTTTAAAACATGAAGATATATTATGGAGTTACATGGAGAACTTATCTGCATTTCAGTGATAAAACACGATACTTCAACAACTTTTAGACTTGACTTTAGGTTGAGTTGAGCTACATCCCCTGGGATGGTAGCCATTGTACCCCATCAGAGGGTGCAGAAGCAGAGCACCAACGAAACACCTGGCCTTTGCCTCTTGAGGAATGACCAGTTCAGAGATGGGGACCTCTGTGGGGCTGATGGAGACTGGAGGTAGGAAAGAGGACCCACAAGAGGCAGATATTGCTGTAATAAAGCACTAAGAAAAACATGAGAATGAGCTCATTAAAAGCTTATCACTTAGAGATTGCATGTCTAGAAACCTGGCATAGGAGTTCACTAATGAAAGGCTCTGTGTGCATTATTTCACAAAAACAATGATCAAGATTCCATCATGAAATGAATCTTTCACTAAATCTGCCTTTTCAGAGAGATTCTGAGTATAAAAGATGAGTACGCATTATTATAGAATTCCATATAGGATGTGTAATATGTTTTTCATGATACCCTATATTATCTTCTTTAACCTCCAAGATAAGTAGGGACATAAAGCCACTTTAGAGATTAAGAAACTGAGGTTAAAGGGGTTAAGAAACTTGTTCAAGTTGACCTGGCTGGTGGATATCCACAGCAGATACCATCATTCCAGTTTCCTTGTGTTTTTTTATTCTGCTTTTCTTCACTATTCTTCATGGCCTCAAACTAAAAAGTCCATGGCAATATGCTTCCGTGGCATGCAGCTTAGAACATCTTTCACTTATTAAAGATGTAAATATGAATTTGTATGAAGAATGCAGTGAAGAATTTAGAGATGCTAATATTTGTTTACTTGGCATTTCGCAATATATACGTGGAACTTAACAAGCTTTGAAACCTAGATTCGCATCTCGGTCTAAGGTCTAAGTAAGACCTAAAAGTTTTTGCAACATTCTGCTTTCTCACAGAAATGCAGCTAGGATTTCCATTTGACACCGTAATATATCTTGATGTTTTAACATAGAATTTTCAAGACAGAAAAATATTTTCATGTCCTATTGACTTTTTTCAGTAAAAATTGTACTTGAGGGCTTTTGTGTGTGAAATAAGTAGCCATTTACACTTGGGTAGGGCAGAGGGAGAAGAGCATAGTGGCCTCTTACCCTTGGAAACTATTGGAAGGAACCACTCAAAGACTTCCTATGTACTGCTTTCAGTGGCTACGTTGGGAGGGTGCTTTGCATGGTCTAGAGTAGTAGGCCCTCCCACTTCCTTCTCTGTGCCAACAGCCATGGCTGGGATGCCCATCTCTACAGAGCTCAGATCTTAGCACCAATCTGTGGTCTGGCTACCAACCTACCACCTGCCCAAGTGACAAATGTAGCCTGAAGAGTAAAAATTGAGGACCTCAAAGCAAAGTATCAACAGAAGGTGGATCAGAACTCAACTCTGCTGATTTCTAGCCCAGTCTTGCCTTCACTTGGTTTTATGGCCCTCAGAGATTTAAAGCAAAGTAACCTAAACCCAAGAAATATTCTTGCCTCCAAAGCAATGTCTGAGGATTAGCCTCTAAATTAAGAAATGTTCCTTCATTTGAAATAATCATTACACCTGGAAGGAGTCCCTGATTTGAACATGGGTAAGACACTTATTAAATATTTTATTCTTTCTCATCTTTCTCTCCCTTTTTAAAATCTGGGTAAATCTATTTCTCTTTACATTTCTAAATCAGAGGTTGTATGATAGATTTCTCATAAGGCTCCTCTTAGCCAGTGAAACTTTCTCTGGCTCATTGTTATTGTAAAGTTTTTTTTCCCCCCACTTAACATGCACTTATTTGAAAAAAAAATCTTGAAATTTTGGCCATTAGGCTTGCTGCCTATAAATTTGTCTGCTTGCAGAGACCCTCTCAGGGGTACACCACAGGTGCCAAAGTCCTAGCAGCTGTGGCAGTTACACACTGATGAATTTAGGGAATAGAATGGACTTCAGATCCAAGATGACCAATGAGATACACTTTACAACTCAAGCTGAAGCTTATGCTAGAAATTAAAAGGCCTTTATAGATGGCTGTTGTTTTCCCCCTGAGTCTTCTAAATCAGGAAGACAGCTTGCAGCAGCCTGCATATTGGTTATTTCTTGCATGGCGCGGCTCCCTGAAAAACCAGAGAACCAACACATTTGCTCTAGTCAGGTTTAGAACGAAGAGGAGAGGGGGTTGCTAAGAGGCTGTGGTGGAGTTCAGACCCCTGCAGAAGAAGATAGATGGCTTTTCCAAGTAGATTTTGGCACCTGCTCATGTTGCCTGCATTTCTAAATCTCTTGGTGACATATTTTGCTAAGGTGGCAGCTCTAACAGACATAATAGTGTATGATGTAGCATGAGTCTGGCTATTGTTCAAAGCAGACCAAATAAAAATACAAGCAAACAACTCCTCTGTAGTGTAGACAATTTATAAGTCAGTAAGGAAAAATGTGATAATGAAATTGAAGATGTGGTCCTATTGTTAGTGGGGCCCTGATTTGTAGTAATTATGAGAGATTTCCTTGACTTTATCAGCATGGTGTTAGCACATGCACACTCTTACAAAGTAAAAGGGCCTCTCAGTGTTCAGGCACTCCTCCATGTCCTAATCACAACTATAATTAAAAATGACATAAAAAGCAACTAAAAGCATTTTATTTTAAGGAAGAGAAGCAAATAGTTGTCTTCTTTATTTTAAATATTTTAATCCTTTAAAATAACCTTATTGAAAAAAAATAAACTTACTGAGAAATAACCTCATTAATTCATCATATGACCTGAAAAACAAAACCCAACTTTAAGGTTCTAATATTATCCTTCCAAAATTCTTTACAGCACTTTATAAACCACCATCCATCAGTGCAGAACATGTGGAGCTGGTGTTAGCAGAGTGTGCAATGCCTTTGGAACATTCTCTGTACAGCAGCTTGCCTGTAAGGGTCAGCAAGGAGCACAGCTCTTGAAGACTCCATCCGAGGTCTTTGAAGAGTTGCATGTTTACTAGCAGCAGTAAAACAGAGAAAAGGGGAAATGTTAAGGAAGCTCTAGATGGCTGAACTCCCAGGAATAAGAAAGTCTGGATCTTGAGCATAAATTTCCTCAGAAAAGGACTTTGAAGTTTGTTTCAATCTGTGAAATTCTAGTAACGGTCTAAATTTGCTCTTCAACATCTGGTGTAGATAATTAAAACAAATGGTATGGATATGTCCATTTGTTCATTAATTCATTCATTTATTGGAGATGGTTTTATTGAAAGCCTCCTATTATAAGAAAATGGCCTTTAGCACTTCAAAGAATAGAAAAGTGAGTAAGGTTGTCCTTGCCCTCTAAGACCTTCTTCTGTCTTAGGGAGGGGGGAATCCATAAGTACATAATGATACTATATAGTACCCTGAGATAAACATCAAAAGCTGTATCTGACTCATAGATAAAATGAAGGAGGGATGATGTATTGTTGGGACTGATTTAATGAAAGGAATCATGAAAGGGTTTTCATTACAGCTGCTGAATATGTCTGGGTACTGTAGCTGAACAGGACAGGAAGTGTGGGAAGATATTCCAGGCAAAAACTCAATCCAAATAAAAGTGTATGAATGGTGAAATGCAAGGCAGGTTTGGGAACAGTGAAAAGTTCAATTAGATTAAATCATGCAGTAGGTGTAGTAGTGAGTGATAAAATTACATAGGTAATTTTGTGTTAATATTATAGAAGACATTGCTGAAAGTGCTCAGGGTGATTTAATTCCCCAGCCAAGTATGGGGAGAAACATTTTTAAGACTCTGCAAGAACAGGCAGAAAATAGTGCACTCCTATATTAAAAATAACTCCTTATGTCAGGGACAACTTCTAGTCTGTTACTTTGTGTGGCTGGATCTCAACTTATTAATTCATCCAGTTAGGTTTCCCAGCTATACTACCCTTCTCTAGAACTTTCTTTATACAGAATGACTAACACTCTAACTCTCTCAATGGAAGGAGCCATGTCCCTTCTTTCTTCCACCTCATCTATTCATGATTCTCCACTGACCATTGTCAATCATGATCTAGTCATGTGTATACAGCCTCTAATGACATTCCACTGGAATGTCATTGCCCCCATCTGCATACAAAGTAATGAGTGCTCAAAAGAAGGACTTGCCCAGGACTACAGAGCTAGTAACTGTTACAGCCAATAAACTCTCAGATTACAAAGTCATGCCTTTGGATTGCCCAGGAAATTGATATTCCTGGTTGTCCCATCATCTGTATTATCTGAGTCATTGTTTCCTTCTTTTACTTATTCATTTATTAATTTGGTAAACTTTTACTCAACACTTAATGTGTTCCAGCCCTGAGTTAAATGCCGAGGATATAATGATGAACTAGATTAATTTAGTTTCTACTCTCATGGGTATTACAGACCATTTGGAAAGACAGGCATATAATTTTATTTACAATTATACGAATAAAAGAGTACTCACTTTCAGGCCCAAGCTGCCAAAACTCCAGTGAACCCTCTGGGCCAAGGATTTCAGGCCAGCCCTCTCTTGTTTTCTTCTTCCCCTACCAGTCACTCTCAACTGGAATTCCCTCACTGAAATTTGTCTAGTTTCTGATTCCTTCCCGTAGAACTGGATGCTCTGGGGCTCCCTAAATGTATTAATTAATTCATATAAAATAAAAATACTGATAATAAGACAATGGAAGAAGCAGTAGGCGTGCTTATCTGAATATTTCACGCTGACAAAAATGCAAACGTAAAGATGACAAGTTCAGAATTCAGCTATGTTTTGGTGATTACAAGAAGGCAGAATCAAATTCCACCCATGGTGCTTTTGCAGAACTGATTTTAGAAACAGGTCAACTAAGTTTAAAATGTAGGGCAACATAAAGAGACTCTACCAAGTCCAGAGTGAGTTCCCTGAAGATGGGCTGGAGATCTTAGGATTACTGACCTATGGGAAGAAAGGCTAAAGTTAAGTGATGATTTATTTTTGAAAAAAAAAAAAAAAAAAAACCATAAATCCTGACCTTCATACAATCATAAAGTGAATGTGTATCAAATATTTTTTTTTAACTTATTAATGAGAGAACTAGTAAGGTGTTCAAAAACTTGTTTAAAGGAGACTCCCAGAAGCAGACACACACATAGACAATCAGTGATACTGAAATTAATTTGTGTAATAGATGCAAAATTGGCTTATTACCCAGGCTCAAAGCTATATCAGTTTTACCTCCATTGGGCAAAACTCACTTGCATTTCTATGAATTAGAATAATTTGCATAAATATCAGTTTTCTACAACTTACAGAGTTGAAAATAGCTCAAATACAGTGATCAGTGCAGACCTTTATAGAATGAGGTCACCTGCAAGGGTACAAAAGCAACACTTAGTTTTCTATTGAAAAGGCATTCAGTAATCTTTTTGGTTTATTTAAAAGGCTTTCACAATTTTTATTTCTAAAAATTCTAACTGTCTTCTCTGAGAAGAGGAGGAGTAACTCAATGGCTCAGTTACATTTGGCAATGGTTCCTTCTCTGTGTTGAGTGACTCACATAGAATCTACTGAGAAAACGTGAGCCTTACCTCTGGGAAAAAACAGGTATGCAAGTTGATGCATACAAACAAGTACAAGTGTAGTATAACCTGGATACACTGGAGTCGAGCAGAATCAGAGGATGAGTAGGGTTGTTTGAGTGATAACTGTGATAACGCCAACCATGAGAAGCCAGGAATTCAGCTCTTCTTAACATGGAATTAACAAATGACTTTTATAAATAGAAAAGCATATTTGAAACATTATCATTTTAGAGAATGGAAGTGATAACTAAGAACTAGAAGGTGTTGATCAGGACAAGAAGAACAAATGGAATAAAATAGGAAGCAGTATAGCCTTAAGTACTACATTGTGCATTGTGGTAGGAGTTTGAGGAGAGATAATTGTGTGCTACAATATTGCAAGCAATTTGTCCACATGTGGTGAGTGGGAATGGAGTCAAGGGGACTGCATTTGCAAAGAGGAATAATTGACTGGGCACATGTGACAAACAGATTTCTGAGTCTGGCACATAATAAGCTAAATATGCAACATATTATTATATAATTACATTAATATTATACAACAGAACCAGCAAAAGGCTGCCATGGTTCATAAATAAATGAATTATATGTAGGGAATAATAAATGCCTATACCTCTATAGCATTTTGTCCTTTTACACAAATTTTCTCATTAATAACCTCTAGATATATGTATTGTTATTCCTGATTTACAGTGGAAGGACTGAAGCTCAAGAAGCTAATGAGTGGCAGAAGCTTCAATTAACCAGGTGCCTCTGATTTTCATCAAACTACAGCAATTCCTTCTGTACCATGAACCAGTTCTTCTATTACACTACCGTGGCCAGATCCTGGATAGAATTCTTTGTGGAACCAGAGATCAGGCAACATCTACCCAGGAGCTTAAAACACACGAAAACAAGACCCACCAACAAAGTCTAAAAGATCTTCAATTATGTCCTTTAGAGGCCAGAAAGCTGAGGGGAACAGAGTGGGTATCATTGTGGCTGAAACACTAAATACAAAGTAATAACCAGCAGAATCCTCTGATGGAAAAATGCAAAATGAGAAAATAATAACAAACTTTTTGGGGAGATTGACTATGTGTCAGCCACTGGCCAGCTACATTGGCTTTCTCATTTTTTCTTCACAGCAAGCCTATGAGATAGGTATTATCATTATCTTCATGTTTTTGATGTGGAAACTGAGACACAGAGATGTTGGCTAAGTCCCCAAGGTCCATGTCTTGTAAATGGTAGAGCTGAGACTGGGACCCAGGTCTGCTCAGTTTAAAATCCTCCACTATTCACCACTCTACTTTATACATGCACATGCTGCTATAAAAGTGACTGTTGTTTAGTTAGGGCTTTTCAGATTTGAAAAGTGTATCTGAGGGAATTTTAAAAGAATTCTTTTCTGGGAGGTTAACAAATAATTAGATGATGTTAGAGATATTAATTTGCATGAAGTGTACAACTGAAAGCTTAAAACAAAGACATAATGCATACTCTTAAACTAATTGAATATTTAGAATGTTTTGAAATTGCAAATGTCATTGCCATAGGAGGTCAAGGTGACACCTGGAGAAGGAATGCTATGACTTAGTGGACAGTCTATATCATACAAGTATTTAAAATAAAGAGAGTCTTATTCTAGTTTAGTAACCATTAGGTGAGGAGATACAAATATGGATACTAATTAGTAAAATAAAATAATGAAATAATCATTATTCATATAAACTTATGCTGCATGAAACCTACAAAATCCTATGGAAAGAATTCTTGATTTCTTAAGCAATCCATTTTAAAAGCACTACTGCCTTTCAGTGGGATTCCAATTAAATACAAAGGATATCCTAAAGATTTGCCAAGTGCTATCTTTAAACGTTACATTAGTCTTCAATTATTAGTCATTCTGAGCCAATGGCATCTGCATTAGGAGATACTGCCATGTTCCCACAAATTGTCTCAGATGAAAATCTAATACAATTAAACAGAAAAAGTCCAGAAAACCCATGATGTCAAATTTCCCAAGCTGTCAGGGATTGCTTCTATTTTCTTTGACTTCTTTTGTTTGATCCTTGTCCCAGTTCGATCTCTGGGCTTGTTCAAACCTCTCTCTTCTCCCCACTTCTCTATCAACACTGACTTTCAGTTTAGTTCCTCTCCTCAGATCTGTTTATTGCCATTTTGGGGTCTGGGGTTCCCAGATGTGCTCTACTAAAATACCAGACCTCCAGCTAGCATCGCGGGTGAGTGTTCTAAAGAACCCTTCCCCTCTCTGTGGCACATTATTAAACAAAATACAGCACAGAAATGGGAAAAATTTGCATTTGGATTACTTTATTGAAGCCCAGTGTCAATACCAAGGATAGTGAAAATGTAATTGATGAAGAGGACTCACTGAAGTAACTAAAGAGGCTGCCCTGCACAGAATACCCGTTTCTACCTTCAGTGTCACAGAGGGTGCATTTTTTTCCTGGCAGTTTTTGAATACTTCTTTTGTCCGTACCTCCACTCATCAAGGTTTTAGGAATATTCAGGTTTAACCTCATAGCGGCTGGACATGAAATGGGGACATAAGAAAAAATTTAAAAACTAATTACATGACCTATTTTCATATTTTCACTGGACTGAAAGTTAAAACAGTCTGCCCAGTTCAACCCAAGGAATGTGGCCACCCTTGCGACAAACAACCTGCAGTCCCCAATCAAAAACCTCTCCTTTCTGGCCTCAATCTAGGGAAAGAGTTCTCCTCCCATGGTGGAGCTCTGCCAGGGTGATTATGCCCCAGCTAGTACTAGTTGGGAACTCCATATCTTATATGAATTTGGTTATTTCTGGAGACAGGAGGATGGGTCAGTGGACCTTGCGTTCATCTTCTCCTGCCAGTGTGGTGTGTGATTCTCTGCTTCTCTTCAAGGTCTTACTGGTTCTTGCTTTTTCTCCAGCACTCCCTGATTCCCCTGGTGAAAGATTAAGGCATTTTGCCTTCTAAGTTTTCTGAAAGCACATCATGGCATAAAGCAGTGGTAATTATTTTATTTCATTTTCTAAATCATTTATGAGGACAGTGGATGGTTTTAATTTGACTCATCCAAACCTTATTATTTCCCAGTAGATGACTTTTTTTTTCCATTGCCTTGTTTGGCAAAATCCCTGATTGGCCCTTGGCTAATTCAAAGGATAAGCAAAAGAGATGTTTTCAGGTGTCCTTAATCTCAGAGTTGATAATAAATTATGCAGTTATTAAATAAACTTGTCTTGTGGCCAAGGGCAAAAATAAATAAAGATGTTTGCTTCAGTGAAGATAGCTCTTTATTTCTAGCCTTTTCTAAATCTTGCCTGGATCCGTGGGGCATTAGCACATTAAAGAAAATCTTCAGCAGTGACTAAAGGCCTTCATTCCCAAGACCATTTCTCATCCTACTGCTTAATCACTTCTCCTCTAAGTCCAGGCTCAGAGGAGACACATATTTAGGGAAGAATTTGTGGATGGAAAACAGCTGAATACAAGTTGATAGAATGATAGAATGAGTCAAACCATCCTAAGGTAAAACAACAAACTATTTGGGGGAAAAGAGAAAAATAAGTCCAGGGACTTACTTTTTATTGATTGTATTGTTCATTAGTTGCATATTTTTGCTTTCTGTTTGTCTTCTTTAGGGTCTACATATTTCTACAAATTCAGGGATCCATGTCCTTTTGTGTAGACTCCTTTTATTGACTGACCCTACCATTCACCAATGGTAGAGATTTAGCCAATATCCTTCTTTTGCTTACCTCCAAGATTTCTAAATGAAACTCTATGACAGATGCTGCAAGACTGGGCCTGTAGAAAATTACAAATCAGGGGAAACTTTCTTCAGAGCTTTGCAGTCCCCTGTCTAAATGTCCAATGCTAGTAATGACACAGTCTTGCTGACAATGTCATACAGTCTACTGGGATTTGTATAATTTCCCTGGAAAGCATTTTAACAATATGCATCAATAAGCTTACTGCATTGATATGTTTTTGACCTGATAATTCTAAATTTGGGAATTTATCCCAAGGAATGAATCTAAAATACAGCAAAAATTTTATGCATCAAGATATCAGTTTCATCATTGTTTCTATTTGTGTGAAATTGAAAAAAATGTAAGTGTCCAACAGTGGGGGAATTATCCATAAATCATGATATACCCACATGATAGAATATTATTCGGCTTTCAGATGTGCTCTAACATGGGGAAAATGTGTATTAGAAGGTGATATTAATGTTAAGTAAAATGTGCAGTATGAGCTCCATACATAATAAAACCTGCATAGAAAAAATAAAGAATGGAAATAGAAAGGGGAATAAAGATTTTGGGGCAATTGTCATTGAGTGAAGTTTTTCTCTTTGTATTGTTCTTCATTTTCCAAAGTTGGTGTAATGAGCATATATAACTTTGTAAATAAGGAAAAATAAAATTCAGAGGAAACATTGGGTTTTCACTGCTTTTCCAGAGAAAGAGCAGATAGAAAAGCCATGTGGTAGCTGCCTCTGGGCCCTGCTGGGAAGGCAAGGGATAGAGGAAACTGTCCTTGATGCAGCTCTTGGGGCTTCCCTTTAAGCCTAGTGTCTTGACTTGTGCTCTGATGAAAAGGGATCTACTGAGATTTGAAGAGTTTCTAAGTTTAGAATTAACCCACCTGAATGAGAGGTTTGAGTAAACTTGCAGGAAGGAAGGGGTTTCAGTGTTTATAACTTTTGGGATTCCCTTGGGGGTGCAATTGCCAAGGAAGTCACCACTTGACAATGGAAAAATCAAGAGCTATATCTCATCATTATACCTGTTATACCCCATTGAGTTTCAGTTGAAATGTACCCCTTCCCAGACCATCCTTCTTTACCTGGTGGGTTATAAGTACAGGCTCTAGAGTCAGACTGCCTGTTGTTATATCCTGGTCTCAACTCTTAGCAGTTGCGGACCATGGGGAGGTTTCTTTACATCCCTGAGCTTTAGTTTCCTTACCTATAAAGCGAGGATAATAATTGCCCCTATTTTATGGGATTCTAAACATTAACTGAGATAATTCACACAAAGTGATGAAGAAATGCACATAGAAAACATGCATTAGATTAAGTTGTTACTAGATGTGATATATTAGCAGTTTTAAAAATTAACTATAAAATTTTTAAATGATTTATTTTGAGTTTACTTGTTTATGATGTTTCCCTTATTCATATATGATCTCCATAAAGGCAGGGATCTCTTAGCAGAGGGGACTCACCAAACAACGGGAGTGCAATGGTGAGAATATGATGAGGGTAGATACAAGGAAGGGCAGTTGATCACTACGGTAATGGGTTTGTAGCTGAATCCAGAGCTGATATGAGAGGCCAGGGCTTCAAAGGGCCAAGGAGATGAAAGAAGGGAATGTGATTCCAGTGCAGAAGACAGAGAAGGGTCTGAGAGTGTTGTGAGGACAGGCTGTGTGCATGAGAAACCATCTGTACAGGACCCCCAGCAAGGTCACAAACAGGACAATTCTATCTCAAGGACTGAGTTCTTTCCTGGAAGCATAACTAGGACTTTTGTCATAGAAACAAGGAAGTGAAAAATTTTAAATAGTAGATAAAGGAAATGGCCCCAGAAAAGTGACTCCCAGGCCCACATCAAATACTACTTCCAATAAAAACCTTCCTTGATTACTCCAGCTAGCCACTTATATGGTATTTAGCTTTCACTGCCTTGTATTTTGAATAATTTGTGTTCAGTACATACTTGGGCTACTGAATTGTACACTGAAGTTTTCTCCAACAGGATGATTTGCTCAATTTTGTGACATCAGTGGGGGAAAAAAAGCTAGACTGATTACATCATGCCTCAGATGGCATTTGCAAACCTTTTTGAATGATTAGAAGTTGATATATCTCCGACTCTTTTTGGGCCTCAAACTGTAATTTCCTTAAACAGTTCACAATTCCAACTCTCTCTCCATCTTTTTCTTCCTGTCTCACACTGCCAAAATTTGTCCTAAATGTTTAAGCTATGCTTGTTGTATTAGTTTTGGATTTGTAGGGGCCAAGGAAGAACGTTCGCCTTGGTCCTCGGAAGGTTTGCTTAAAAGTCAGCTTGCAAAATGCAGAGCAATCAGAGTAAAGGCATACAGATTAATGTGTATATATGGGAGGCTTTAGATGAAGACCCAAAGATACAGAGGAAATTGTTCATTTTTATGCTTAGGTTCAACGAAATTCCCCAGACAGCTATGTAGAAATATGATTGGAGAAAAAGGGTATGATGTAATGCTAATAGACGAACTGAGGAAACCCAGCAAGGCCTGTCTGGGTAATATTTTTTTTGTGACATCCACTTTTTCTTCTTTGACAGTTCAAACTCCTTGACTAAGTCTCAAAATAAATTCTTTTCAATTAACCATCATTTACAAATACTATGTGCAGAGAGTATTTCTAAGGTTATTCGGAAGCAGCAATACAAACATTTGTCATAACTCCCCCCAAATTGGAAATGGATCTATGAGAGGATAACAGCTAATAGTGTTACTGTCCATATGTATAAAAGTGACTTAATTGATGAGGGTCAGTAGCAGGGCAGGTTAAATATTTCCTTTGATGAATTATGTTGTCTCCTGATATGCCTAGTTTCAAGAAGTTGGGCAAGCTAGAAGTTGGATTATGACTTCATCACCTATGACTTACATGGAATGCACCATTTTGATCCACATGTTTGTTCTAATAAGATTTCAACTTCCAAACACTGGTAGCAATGAGAGCCAAGAGCAAGAATGTGACAGTGTGCCAGGTTGATCACAGTGTTTTTCCTTCCTTCCTTCCTTCCTTCCTTCCTTCCTTCCTTCCTTCCTTCCCTCCTTCCTTCCTTCCCTCCTTCCTTCCTTTCTCCCTTCCTCCCTTCCTCCCTTCCTTCCTTTTTTTCTTTCTTCTTTCCTTCCTTCCTTCCTTGCTTCTTTCTTTCTTTCTTTCTTTCTCTTTCTTTCTTCTTTCTTTCTTTTTTTTCCTTCCTTCCTTCCTCTTTCTTTCTTTCTCTCTCTTTCTCTCTTTCTTTCTCTCTCTCTTTCTTTCTTTCTTTCTTTCTTTCTCTCTTTCTTTCTTTCTTTCTTTCTTTCTTTCTTTCTTTCTTTCTTTCTTTCTTTCTTTCTTTCTTTCTTCCTTTCTTTCTTTCTTTCTTTCTTTTCTTTTCTCTCTCTCTCTCTCTCTCTCTCTCTCTTTCTTTCTTTCTTTCTCTTTCTTTCGAGACGAACTCTCACTCTGTTGCCCAGGCTGGAGTGGAGTGCCATGATCCAGACTCACTGTAACCTCCACCTCCCGGGTTCAAGGGATTCTCCTGCCTCAGCCTCTTCAGTACCTGGGACTACAGGTGCGTGCCACCATGCCCAGCTAATTTTTTGTATTTTTAGTAGAAATGGGGTTTCATTTTGTTATTCAGGATGGTGTTGATCTCCTGACGGCATGTTCCACCCGCCTCGGCCTTCCAAAGTTTTGGGATTATAGGCATGAGTCACTGCACCTGGCTTATGCTTTATTTTTAACAAAAGTTGTTTTCAACACATTTTGACTTTGCTCAAGAATGGCACTAGTTTTTAGAAAAATTTTGGAGTGGTGAAGTCAAGGAATTTCAACTGCTGTAGATCATGTGCTCAATGACAGCAGCAAAATGGCATCCATTGGGGATCCTAATATAGAGGCACCATTTCTCCACTCTGGGAAATGATTAGGCACAGAAATGCAAACATCAAGCTTTGCTAGGTGCACTGTTATTTCCTTGCTCAACTCCAGATGATAAGGTAAGCAACTGGCCCTGAAATTGTAAATGGGTCAATTTAACTATAGGATGCCTTACTGTGATAAAAATGTCAATAATATCTCAGACTTAGGCAGTGCTTTGTAGTCTACAGAGAAATTTCATCTACTGTCTCTCACTGGATCCTATCACTTGATTCCTTACGATAGGCAAAGTTAATATGTGTATTACCAAGTCCATGTCTAGTTCAGTCCTTGTTGCATACATTATTGGCACTTAACTACTTATAGAATTGAAGTTGTTGAATCCATAGTTTCAGATAAGAAAGGAATGTTTAATGATTTCTGCAAACTCAGCCTTCCCAGGTGAAACTCCTAAGACTTAAAGTCATCTTTTATGTCTTCTGTCCTCTGGTGTTGCCATTGGCGCTTATAAAAGTACTTCTTTTCCCCGAGTCACCCTTGATACCAAAGAAAGCTATTATCCCCACAGCTATCCCTGGTGCCACTGAGCTGTAAGGATTTGAACAAGCTTGAGAATAGTGTTTAATGTAATTAGTTCCATGTTAAAAAGAAAAAGAAGAGGGAGTAGGAAGGAGCAGTAAGTAGAAAGATGATTAAGGCTTTGGGTGTGGATCAGAATGGTATTTAAAATGAATACAATAAAAGTTATCCTGTAATCAGTAAACAGCAATATAATTAGGAAATTTTTTTCCTATTTACTTCCTTTAACATGCAATGGGGGGAAATGGTGACAAAAAAAAGTCAAGGACTCAATCAAACAGATGGTTGTCAAGTTATTATTTTCTCCTTACTGTTGTTTACAAGAAAAAACTTATTTAACAAAACGTGACTCACAGATTCCAGTGAGACCAGGAGTTCTCTATGTGAAGCAGAGGAAAATAGTGGGAAGAGAACTCACACCATAAGCTTTTATTATGTACATTATTATGCCTCATTAATTAACCCAACCACTGTCCTAGTGACGTCTTGGGCTCACTTCACAGGAAAAAATTAGTCTGGATTGCCAAGTTAAATAGACAATTACAGGAAGATCGAATTATGCCTACATTGCATTCTGTCAGGGCATCAAGCCAAATTCCTGTCAAACTCATAAGACTGGAATATCCTTACAAAAAACAGCCCTGAAGAACCAACGTCACAAGCCATTTGACGTCTACACGGAGGATGTATTGATCTTGCCTGAGCTTCCTTTCTCAGAATCACATAATAGACCAAGAAAGAGGGCTTTCTGAGCATCTTACTCTCTTCCACACAGCAGCTGGCTAGATCCTTTGTTATGTCTAATACAGCACAATGAAACAGGGAAAAACATCCCACCTCTTGAGCTCCATCCCTCATCCTGGCTGGCAGCTGTAACAGATTTGAAGAAACACCTTGGACATTTAAAGAGAACAATGAAAATCCCCAGTGTAGGTTTTCCCCAGTGGAACCCTTGGTTCTGTCCCCGATCTTGAAGAAGACTTCTCCAAAAAATCTGAGCTGAGGCCAAAATGAAAAAAGCTCACCCCAGATTTTCAGAACTCACAGTGGAATGCCTTATGTCCCCAGCGTCAGAGACAACACGATACTGGAGAGAATAAGAACAACTGCCACAATGCTTTTAGGTAAGGTGATGTTTG
This sequence comes from Mandrillus leucophaeus, assembly GCF_000951045.1. Lineage (NCBI taxonomy): Eukaryota > Metazoa > Chordata > Mammalia > Primates > Cercopithecidae > Mandrillus > Mandrillus leucophaeus. The sequence continues at coordinate 1,293,650 of NW_012098421.1, read as the reverse complement.
CTGGTGGTTCAGGACTCAAAAAGAGAATTGAATGTGCCTTGTATCTACTAAAGAATGAAAGTTTAAGAATTTAAGTGTGGAAGGTTAGATGCAACTTGGAAAAAAAGTTTTTTCCTGATTCCTATTCTGGGACATTCCTCCTTTATAATCAGAAGTGTCTACCTGAAGCCTTTTTCTATGATACTTCCCTTTTATGAAGAACTCCCCCTCCCTCAAGTGGTGGAATCTATTTGCTCCCCTCTTGTGGTTTTCTATGAAACAAAAATTATGTTTTAAGAATCCTGAGCTCAAACCTAAAGAAGACTAGCAGGTTACATGTTATATCTCTGAAAAATCAGCTGACATATAAGTTCAGCTCCCTGGGAATCACCATATTGTGAGGAAGCACAAGTTAGCTGAAGGAAGCACCACATGGAGGAGAAACAAAGAAGCCAGAGAATAATGAGAACTTACCCATATGCCTTCTATTAAATTGTCCCAGCCAGCTGTTACTGGTCAGCCATCCTAGCTCATGCCTGGAAATTGCGGAGCAGAGATGAGCTATCCTCACTGTGCTCTGTCTGAATTATAAGCAAATAAATGGCCATTGTTTTCTGGTGGCAGGTGTGGAGAGATCTTTTGCAGTGCAGACGACTAGAATATCCTCAAAATCTGGCATGGATGCTTCTCCTGTAATCTTCGTGCCATTTCAGACCTTCAGCATATTACTATCCTGCTGCAATATCCAGAACAAAGATATCTTTCTTTGGCCATCTCCCTTGACCCAATTTTGTCGTCTTTAAGGATGTAGAAACTGATTATCTTAAGAGTCATCAGAATTTCTCTTAAGGAGGGAATTTTCTGCACTTGTAAAAATAAGTTTCTGAGCCCCTGGGGATTGAAGGCTCTGTGGGCAATAGCCAAGACTTCTGAGAAAAATGGCTAAACTGGTCTGCATAGGAAAGGAAGAGTTTTGGAATGTAGTGAGAGAGAGAGAGGGAGAGAGAGAAAGGGAAGAGAGAGAGCTCTGAAGAGGCCCCGGGAGGCAGAAGATCTCCCCTGTGTAGGGAGGCAACCAATGGACAGCTCCCTATGACTCATGAGAGAAACTAAGGCACATATTGAAATGAAAATGACTACTCTAAAATTTGAATTTGCTTGGTGTTTTGACATGCCATATCCCTCCTTCCTTGTCCATCCCCTCCCCATAAAACCACCATATCTTACCACACTCACACCAAAAGCATGGGCAACAAAAGAAAACATACATAGGAGAGGTGGAGTAAGATGGTAGAATACAAAGCTCCACTGATTGCTTTCCCTGCCCATATCCCCACCAAAGACACCAAGTTAACAACTATATACACAGGAAAAAACACCTTCATACAAACCAAAAATCAGGTTAACACTCACAGTACCTGGTTGTGACTTCATATCGCTGAAAGAGGTGCTGAATAAATAGAAAAAAACACTCCTGAATGACTGATTCCACCCCTACCCCACCCTGGTAGCAGAGGTGTGATGCAGAGAGCATCTCTAGGTGCTGGGAGAGGGAGAACATAGCAGTTGTGAGGCGCTAAACACAATGCTGTTCTGTTAGAGGAGAAAGAAAACCAGCTGACCAAACTCACCAAACTCAGCTGATGCCCACCCATGGAGGGAACATTTAAAGGATCCCTAGGAAGAAGGGAATCACCTATCCCAACAGTTCAAATGTGAGTACCCGCAAACCTCACCATCAAGGGCTACAGCACTCTGTCTTCAAGTAAACTTGAAAGGCAGTCTAGGCCACAAGGACCACCAATCTTAGATGACTCATAGTGTTGAACCAGGCCTACAGAGAGTGGACTGGGGTAGGGGAACACAACATACCGAGAGGCCAGCTGGGGCAGCCAAGCGAGTGCTGGTAGCATCCGTCCCATAACCCCAGGTGGCACAGCTAGAGGCTCCAAAAGAGATCCACTCCTTCTGCTTGAGGAGGGGAGAGGAAATAGTCCAGAGGACTTCGTTTTGCATCTAGGATACCAATTCAGCCACAATAGCATAGAACACTAGTCAGAGTTGTGAGGCTTCTTTTTCAGGCCCTAGATCCCAGGTGACATTTCTAGAGACACCCTGGGCCAGAAGGAAACTCGTTGCCTTAAGGGAAAAGACCCAGTCCTGGCAGCATTTACCATCTGCTGACTGAAGAGCCCTTGGGTCCCGAATAAGAAGAAGTGATACTCAGGTACCACATCGAGAGCCTTGAGTGAGCCTCTGAGACCTGCTGGCTTTAGATGAGACTCGGCACATTCCCAGCTGTGGTGGCTATGGGGAAAAATTCCTTTGGCTTGAGAAAAGCAGAGGGAAAAGTAAAGGGGACTTTGTCTTGTACCTTAGGTACCAGCATAACTACAGAGGGGTAAAGCACCAAATAAGCTCTTGGAGTCCCTGATTCCAGGACTTAACTCTTGGATGGCAGTTCTGGTCCTGCCCTGGACCAGAGGGAAGTCCACTGACCTGAAGGGTGAGTCCCAGGCCAGGAAGCATTCATGACAAGCTGATTTAAGAAACCTTGGGTCTTAAGGGAACATCAATAGTAGTCTGGCAGAACTCCTCGTGGCCTGGGGCGGCAGTGGCTATGGGGTGAGGCTGTTCTGCCTTTGAAGGGAAGGGAAGAGTGGGAAGGACTGCGTCTTGTGGTTTGAATGCCAGCTCAGTTGCAATAAAATAAAATACCAGGTAAACTTCTAAGGTTTTTGACTCTAGTCTCTGACTCCCAGACAGCATCTCTGGACCCACCTGGGGTTTTGAGGAACTTGCTTTCTTGAAGTAAAAAAGACACAGGCCTGGCTGACTTTGACACCTGCTAATTGTAGAGCCCCAGGGTCTTGAGTGAACTGTAGAGTCCCAGGGCCCTGAGTGAACAGCAGGCAGGAAGTGGTTACAGCAGACCTTGGTTGAGACCCAGTGCTGTGCTGGCTTCAGGTCTGACCTGGTACAGTCATAGTGGTAGTGGCCACAGGGATGCTTGTGTCATTCTACCCCCAGCTTTAGGTGGCTCAGAATAGAGACAGATAGATTCTGTATGTTTGAGAGAAAGTAAGGGAAGAGCAATCTGCCTGGCAATCCAGAGAATTCTTCCAGATCTGGTCCAAGACCATCAAGGCAGTACCTCTACGAGTCTGTGAGAACCATAGTGTTACTAAGTTTGGGGTGCCTCCTAAAGCAGATACAGCTTAGATCACAATATTCAAGCCCTTTCAAATATCTGGAAAGCCTTCCCAAGAAGGATGACTACAAATAAGCCCAGACAGTGAAGACTATAATAAATACCTAATTCCTCAATGCCCAGACACTGACAAACATCCACAAGCATCAACATCATCCAATTGAAAACATGTTCTCACTAAATGAACTAAATAAGGCACCAGGAACCCATCCTGGAGACACAGAGATACATGACCTTTCAGACAGAGAATTCAAAATAGCTACTTTGAGGAAACTCAAAGAAATTCAAGATAGCACAGAGAAGGAGTTCAGAATTATATCAAGTAAATTTAACAAGGAGATTGAAATAATTAAGAACCAAGCAGAAATTTTGGAGCTGAAAAATGTAGTTGGCATACTGAAGGATGAATCACAATCCTTTAACAGAATAGATTAAGTAGAAGAAAGAACTAGTGAGGTTGACGACAGACTATTTGAAAATACACAGTTGGGGGAGGGATAGCATTAGGAGATATACCTAATGTAAATGACGAGTTAATGGGTGCAGCACACCAACATGGCACATGTATACATATGTAACAAACCTGCACATTATGCACATGTACCCTAGAACTTAAAGTGTATTAAAAAAAAAAAAGACAAAAGAAAAAAAAAGAAACAATAAAATATGCCTACAGGATCCAGAATATAGCCTCAAAAGAGCAAATCTAAGAGTTATTGGTCTCAAGGAGAAGGTAGAGAAAGAGATAGGGTAGAAACTGTATTCAAAGGGATAATAACAGAAAACTTCCCAAACCTAGAGAAATATATCAATATCCAAGTAGGTTATAACCAAGAAGGTTATAGAACACCACACAGATTTAATTCAAAGAAGCCTATCTCAAGGCATTTAATAATCAAACTCCCAAAGGTCAAAGATAAAGAAAGAATCCTAAAAGCAACAAGAGAAGAGAAACAAATAACATACAATAGAATTCCAATACATTTGGCAGCAGATTTTCAGTGGAAACCTTACAGGCAAGGGGAGAGTCATATGCCATATTTAAAATGCTGACAGAAAATAACTCTTACTCTAGAATAGTATGTCTGGTGAAAAAGATCTTGAAGCATGAAGGAGAAATAAAGGCTTTCCCAGACAAATAAAATATAAGAGATTTCATCAGCACCAGGCCTGTCCTATAAGAAACGCCAAGTTGAATAGTTCAATCAGAAAGAAAAAAAATAGATAATCACCAGAAGGTATAAAACTCACTGCTAATATTAAGCACACTGAGAAACACAGAATTTTTTTTTTTTTTTTGAGGCAGAGTCTCACTCTGTCTCTCAGGCTGGAGTGCAGTGATGTGACTTCAACTCACTGCAAGCTCTGCCTCCCGGGTTCATGCCATTCTCCTGCCTCAGCCTTCCGAGTAGCTGGGATTACAGGCACCTGCCACCATGCCTGGCTAATTTTTTGTATTTTTGGTAGAGACGGGGTTTCACCAGAGAAACACAGAATATTATAACCCTGTACCTCTGATATAGAAACTACTCTTATCCTAAGTAGAAAGACTAAACAATAAACCAATCAAAAATAAGAACGACAACAACTATTCAAGACATAGTCAGTACAAAAATATATAAATAGAAACAAGAAAAAGTTATGAACAGGGGAGACAAAGTTAAGGCATAGAGTTTTTATTAGTTTTCTTTTTGCTTGTTTCTGCAAATAGTGTGAAATTGTTATCAGGTTAAAATAATGGGTTATAAGATAGTATTTGCAAGCTTCATGGTAACCTCAAAAAAAAAAAATACAGTGGATACACAAAAAATTAAAAGCAAGAAACTAAATTCTATCAGCAGAGAAAATTACCTTCACTAGAAGAAGACAGGAAGGAAAGAAACAAGGAAGAGAAGACCATAAAGCAGCCAGAAATCAAGTAACAAAATGGCAGGAGTAAGTCCTTATTTTCAATAATAATATTGAATGTAAATAGACTAAACCCTCCAATCAAAGGCATAGGCTGACTAAATGCATAAAAAAAGACCTTTTGATCTGTTGCCTACAAGAAACACACTTCACCTATAAAGACACATAAGCTGAAAATAAAGGAATAGAAAAAGATATTCTATGCCAATGGAAACCAAAAAACAAAAAAAAAATCAGGAGTTGCTATAATTCTATTAGATAAAACATATTTCAAGACAAAACCATTGAGAAGAGACAAAGAAGTTCACTATATAATGATAAAGGGGTCAATTCAGCAGAGGAAATAACACTTGTAAATAAATACACACACAACACTGGAGCACCCAGATATATAAAGGAAATATTATTAGAGCGAAAGAGAGAGATAGGTCCCAATACAATAAATAGCTGGAGACTTCAGCACTCTTCTTTCAGCATTGGACAGATCTTCTAGACAGAAAATCAACAAAGAAATATCAGACTTAATCTGCACTACAGACCAAATGCATTTGATAGATATTTACAGAACATTTCATCCAAGAGATGCACAACACACATTCTTTTCCTCATCCCATGGATCATTCTCAAAGATAAACCATATGTTAGGTTACAAAACAAGTCTTAAAACTTTCAAAATACTTGAAATAATATCAAGTATCTTCTCTGATTACAATGGAATACAACTAGAAATTTATAGGAGGGATTTTGGAAATGATACAAATACATGAAAACTAAACAACATGCTAGTGAATGACTAGTGGGTCAATGAAGAAATGAAGAAAAAAATTGAAAAATTTCTTGAAACAAATGATAATAGAATCACACCATACCAAAATCTATGTAATACAAAAAAGCAGTAAGAGGGAAGTTTATAGCTATGTGTGCCTACATCAAAGAAGATGAAAAACTTTAAATGAACAATTTAAAAATGCTTCTTCAAGAACTAGAAAAGGAAGAGCAAAACAAACCCCAAATTAGGAGAAGAATAAAAGTAATAAGAATGAGAGCAGAAATAGATGCAATTGAAATTTTGAAAAATACAAAATATCAATGAGACAAGATATTGATTTTTTGAAAAGTTAAACAAAATTGTCAAATCTTTAGCAAGACTGACTAAAAAAAGAGAGAAAAGATCCAAATAAATAAAATCAGATACAAAAAAGGAAACATTAATACTGATATTGCACAAATTCCAAAGATTATTAGTGGTTATTATGAGCAGCTATATGCCAATAAATTGTAAAATCTAGAATAAATGGGCAAATTCCTAGATACATACAACCCACCAACATTGAACTGGGGAGAAATCCAAAACCTAAACAGACCAATAACAAGTGACAAGATCAAAGCTGTAATAAAAATTCTCCCATTAAAGAAAAGCCTGGGACCTGATGGCTTTACTCCTGAATTCTGCTAAACATTTAAAGAAGAATTAATATCAATTCTACTCAAACAATTCTGAAAAATAGAGGAGAAAGGAATACATCCAAACTAATTCTACAAGGCTTTTATTATCCTGATACCAAAGGCAGATAAAGACACATGAAAGAAAGAAAGAGAGAAGAAGGAAAGAAGAAAGAAAGGAAGGAAGAGAGAGAGAGAGAGAAAAGAAGGAAAGAAAGAAAGAAAGAAAAGAAAGAAAGAAAGAAAGAAAGAAAGAAAGAAAGAAAGAAAGAAAGAAAAGAAAGAAAGAAAAGAAAGAAAGAAAGAAAGAAAGAAAGAAAGAAAGAAAGAAAGAAAGAAAGAAAGAAAGAAAGAAAGAAAGAAAGAAGAAAACTACAGGCCAATATCCCTGATAAACACTAATGCAAGAATTCCTAAAAAAATACTAGCAAACCAAATTCAACAATACATTAGAAAGATCATTCATCATAAACAAGTTCAATTTATCCCTGGGATGCAAGAATAGTTCAACATGCACAAATCAATCAATGTGATACATCATATCAACATAATGCAGGATAAACACCTTATGACCATCTCAATTGATGCTGAAAAAGCATTTGATAACATTCAACATCCTTCATGATAAAAACCATTAAAAAATGGGGATAGAAGTGTACCTCAATATAATAAAGACCACATATATTAGACCTACAGCCAGTATCATATTAAATGGGGAAAACCCAAAAGCCTTTCCTCTAAGATCTGGAACATGACAAGGATGCCCACTGTCACCACTGTTATTCAACATAGAGATGGAAGTCCTAGCTAGAGCAGACTAGAGAAAGATATAAAGGGCATCCAAATTGGAAAGGAAAAAGTCAAATTATCCTTATTTACAGGTAATATGATTTTACATTTGGAAAAACCCAGTGACTCCACAGGAAAACTATAGAACTAATAAAATATTCAGTATAGTTTAGTGATAAAATTTCAGGATACAAAATCAACATACAAAAATCAGTAGCATTTCTATATGCCAATAGTGAACAATGTGAAAAAGAAATTAAAAAGTAATCCCATTTATAATAGGCACACATAAAATTAAATACCTAGGAATGAATGTAACCAATGTAATGAAAACTGTAAAACATTGATGAAAAATATTGAAGAGGACACCAAAAAATAAAAAAATTCCACGTTCATGGATTGGAAGAATCAATATTGTTAAAATGCCCATACTACCCAAAGCAATCAACAGATTCAATGCAATCTCTATCAAAATACCAATGACATTCTACACAGAAATTAAAAAAAAAAATCCTAAAATCTATATGGAACCACTAAGCAAAATGAACAACATTGGAGGAATCATATTACCTGACTTCAAATTATACTACAGACCTATAGTAACCGAAACAGCATGGTACTAGCATAGAAACAGACACATAGATCAACGGAATAGAATCGAGAACCCAGAAACAAATCCACACACCTACAGTGAACTCATTTTCAACAATGGTGCCAAGAACATACATTGGAAAAAAGACAGTCTCTTCAATAAATAGTAATGAAAAAACTGGATATCCTTATGCAAAAGAATGAAACTAGACCCCTATCTCTCACCATATACAAAAATCACACCAAAATGAATTAAAGACTTAAATCTAAGACACCAAGCCATAAAACTACTACAAGAAACAATCAGAGGAAAATCTCTAGGACATTGGCCTGGGCAAAGATTTCTTCAGCAATATCCCACAAGCACAAGCAACCAAAGCAAAAATGGACAAATAAGATGACATCAAGTTTAAAAAGCTTCTGCACAGCAAATAATATGATCAAGAAAGTGAAGAGACAACCCATAGAATGGGAGAAAATGTTTGCAAACTACCCATCTGACAAGGGATTAATAATCAGACTATATAAGGAGCTCAAACAACTCCACAAGAAAAAGTCTAATAAGCCTATCAAAAAATAAACAGAAGATTTGCATAGAGATTTCTCAAAAGAAGACACACAAGTGGCAAACAGACCTATGAAAAGGTGCTCAACATCATTGATTATCAGAGAAATGCAAACAAAACCTACAATGAGATATCATCTCACCCCAGTTAAAACGGCTTATATCCAAAAGACAGGCAATAACAAATGCTGGTGAGAATGTGGAGAAAGGGAATACTTGTACACTGGTGGTGGAAATGTAAATTAGTACAACCAGTATGGAGAATAGTTTGTAGGTTCCTCAAAAAACTACAACTTGAGCTACCATATTATTCAGAAATTCCACTGCTGGCTATATACCCTAAAGAAAGGAAATCAGTAAATCAAAAAGATATCTGCCCTCCTATGTTTGTTGCAGCACCGTTTACAATAGCTAAGATTTGGAAGCAACCTAAGTGTCCTTCAACAAACAAATGAATAAAGAAAATGTGGTACATATCCTCAATGGAGTACTATTCAGCCATGAAAAAGAATAAGAGCCAGAAATTTGCAACAACATGGATGGAACTGGAGATCATTATGTTAAGTGAAATAAGCCAGACACAGAAAGACAAACATTATATGTTCTCACTTATTTATGGGATCTAAAAAATAAAACAATTGAACACATGGACATAAAGAGTAGAAAGACGGTTACCAGAAACTGGGAGGGGTAGCAGCGGGCAGGGGAGAAGGTGAGGATGGTTAATGTGTAGAAAAAAATAGTTAAAATCATGAATAAAACTTACAAGTTGATAGCACAATAGCCAATAGTAACTTGATTGTACATTTTTAAATAAAGAGTATAATTGGATTGTTTGTAACTCAAAGGATAAATGCTTGAGGGGATGGATATGGATACCCCATTCCCCATGATGTGTTTATTTCACACTGTATTCCTACATGAAAACATCTCGCATACTCCATAAATATATACACCTACTATCTACCTGCAAAAAATTTTAAAATTAAAAAAAAGTAGATACATTGGACTTGATTAAAATAAAAAAACTTTTGTACATTGAAGGATATTACCAACAGTGTAAAAAGACAACCGATAGAATGAGAGGAAATACTTTCAAATCATGTATCTGATAAGGGATTAATATTCAAAATATATGAAGAACTTATAAAACTCAACAATAAAAACCCAATTAAAAATGGGCAAAGGACTTGAATCTACATTTCTCCAAAGAAAATATATAAATAGCCACTAAGCACATGAAATGATGCTCAGCGTTACTAATCACCAGGGAGATACAAATCCAAATGACAATGTGATACTATTTCACACCACCTAGGATGGCTATCATGAAAAATCAAACCAACCCAAACAAAAGAAAACAAAGGCAGAAAATAAGAAGTGTTGGCAAGGATGAGGAGAAATTGGAGCCCTTGTGCCTTTCTAGTGGGAATGTAAACTGGCATAGCCACTTTGCAAAATGATATGGCAGTTCCTCTAAAGTTCAAATGTAAATTTTTATAAAACATTTAATGAAAAATGGGACATCGCCAGTTACAACAAACATCTATTGAATAAGTGATTGGATAAACAAAAGAAAGAATTAATGAAAAAATGAGTTTTAGGGTAAAGCATAGCTCATTTAAAACCTGTGTGGGGTGGCAGAACAGCATGAAATCTGGCCAGATAACCTATGTTTGGGCTCCTCTTACTTTTATGTGCCATTGGTCAAGCTGCTTTTCTAAGACTCAGTCCTCTTATTTGTAAAGTGAGATTAATACTAATGCCTCTCTCACAAGGTTTTAGCTAAGACCAAATTAAAGCTACTTCTTTTTCCCCATTGCCTAAGACAGAAACATCTTGGTGTACAGGATGTGAGGGAGTTTGCTCAGAGCTCTAGGTGGGGAAAGAAAGGGAAGGGGACTACCATTGTAGGTGCAGGACATATGCTAGAACATAGGGTTGCTTTCCATTTACTACCAGATCTGTGTTTGGTAACTTCATGCAAATAATTTCCTTTCATAAGTTATTGTTTTACCATTTTTCATCTGAGGTTCTAAATCTGGAAGTGGAAGTATATGGGAAGAAGAAAGGACGGTTGATTTTGATAAGTCATCTAAAAGCTGAAGAGCAAAGAGAACTAACATTAGCCACATAGGGTTACTGAAAATAAGCACTGTGTCCATGGTTCTCATTTTATTATTGCAATGGGACCAAGAAAAATAAAAGAACTGGAAACGATTTTAGCTCTTGGGTTATATAAATTTTGACCCTCAAATAACAGTTGCAGAGAATACATTCTCTTTCCAAACTGAACTTCTCCCTTGACCATCTCCTATCAAAAAAGAAGAAGAGTGTCTCTGTTGGGGTGGATAACCAGCAAGTATGCTTGGTTCCCTCTTATGTGCTCTTTGCACTGCCCCCTCCCTAGGCAAATGGACTATATTTCCTTTTTAATCTTCCCTGTTAAATGCTGGTGAGAATCATTTTACACATGGCCGAATTTCCAAGCAACATCCCCACAGCGTTGAGCTGCTTTTAATCTCTGATCTTTTGTGACATGGAAAGTGAGTTTTATTGATTTCAGCTCTAGCCTTGATTATTTCGTTTCTTCTGTTGGCTTTGGGTTTAATTTGTTTTTCTTTCTGTAATTTTTAAGGTGAAACTCAAGGTTATTGATTTGAGACATTTCTTATGTAATAAATGTTATATGGATTCCCCTCTAAATGCTTTTTTATTGGCATCTCGCACAGTTTAGTTTGTTGTATTTTCATTTTCATTCAGTTAAAACTACTTTCTATTTCTCTTGACTTCTTTGAGTGTTTGATTCTTGGATTATTTTAAGGGTTATATAATTTCCAAATATTTAGAGATTTTCCTTATCCATTTCTGTTTCTAATTTACTTCTTCTTCTTTTTTTTTTTTTTTTGAGATGGAGTCTGCCTCTGTAGCCTAGGCTAGAATGCAGTGGCCCGATCTGGACTCACTGCAACCTCCGCCTTCTGAGTTCAAGCGATTCTCCTGTCTCAGCCTTCCAAGTAGCTGGGATTAGAGGCATGCCCCACCACGCCTGGCTAATTTTTGTATTTTCAGTAGAGATGGGGTTTCGCCATGTTGGTCAGACTGGTCTTGAACTCCTGACCTCAGGTGACCCACCCACCTCAGCCTTGCAAAGTGCTGGGATTACAGGCATGAGCCACTGCACCTGGTTCTAATCCACTTCTGTTGAGGGCAGAGACCATTCTTTACACAGTTGTATCCTTTTACTTTATTGATACTTGTTCAGCAGATAAGCTTCTTGGAAGTAGTTTATCCCTTTAGGATTTTCACTTTAAGCTTTGTTAGTTGGGAAAAGAGGAGTTTTTAGTCTAGGGCAAATTTTGCCCCTTTACTGAGGCAAAACCATTCTAAGTATTCTATCCCATGACTCAGAGGATGTAAGGTTTTCCACTCTGGTTGGAGAGAACATGAACTATTTCTACCTCTGTGTGATCTCTGGGATTATTTTCTCTAATATTGTTGGGTTCCCCCTCCCTTTACCCCCAGGTAGTTTTCTGTCTCATTTACACTAGGCAGTACTCAGCTGAAGATTCGAGGGAGAACCTCCTCTCTCTACAGCTCTCTTGTCTCTGGTACTCTGACTATGAACTCTAGGTGTCTTCCCTGGACTTACAGGTTATCTCTCTAACTTATCATTGCCACTGGACTCTCTCTGGATTTTCCCCTCCTTGTGCTACAACTTGAAAACTCTGTCTAGGCAGTAAGATGGGGTAATCGTAGGGCTCACCTTTTTCTGTTTACCATCTGTTAGGGATCACTCATTGCTTTTTGTTGCCTAATTCCAATGTCTGAAAGCTGTTATTTAATATATTTTGTCATATATGTGGTATGACTATGTATTCATTTATTTGACTTATGTGTGGTGAAAAAATAGATCCAGTCCCTATGATTCCATCTTAGTCAGAAGCAGAAATCCACTGAAAAATGCATTTAAATAACCATTTGGTAGATGTTACTCACCCAGGATACAGATTTAAGTTGAGCATGCCTTAAAACATATGCTTTGTTTTGTTTTCTTCTATTATCCTTTCAGTTTCACAGTTTGGTTTACTCTGTGCCTTCCTCTGACTTGTCCCAGAAATCCTGTAACATCAATCTTGATTATTTGAGCTGGGAAAAGATGTCTTTGGCCCATCCAAACTCTCCAAAGTCTGAAAAATTAGTAGTGCTCATCAGAGTTTATCAATTTGATGAATTAAACTAATGATACATAGTTATACAAATTTTATATATGTATATACACACATATTACATACATGCCCACAAATATTTTATGTTCTTTGTACTATAATGACTAGTAGGCTGATAGGCTGATTGGCAGAGATATCTAAACACCTAAAAGCTAAAATGATCCAGCTATAATAAGATCAGGGTCTAGTCTTCTTTTGAAAATCTTTGGTATGGTCTAGAATTTCTTTTTCGATAGAGTTGTGTCCTGTTGGGTGGCTGGATTAAAGAAAGGCATTTATAAGACTATTGTAAAGGTACTGGGTGAAAAAGATGCTACAATTTCACAGCATCCCTCTGTTAAGCGTACTTGTGAAAGTCATGATGATGCCTGTCACATGCTTGAGGGAACAAGCAGTGTCATGGAGTTGATGAAGATGCTGTCTGGAGTGAGGGCTCTCCAATAAGCAAAGAACGTGTGTCACCAATATTTCTACTTCTCATGGCATCTGCAGCTTTTCTGCTCTTTGTGTATACTTACTGCAGACTTCATTTCACTTTTTTCCTCACCTTAAAAATATAGTCATTCCGCGATAGGATTAGGGCATGTCTAAGTGTGCTGCTGTATGATTTAAATCCCTGGTCCTACTATCTGAGTCCATAATCAAGCCATATAGCCTCTCATATCTCTTCCAAGCCCCACCCTCATCTCTTCCTTCCCTAAAACTCTCTTCCCTCCCTGCTTGAACATTATCACTCAATCAACTCCTGGACTACTCCTTCCCAAATTCCGTATTTGGAGATTTGAAGTGTTTGAAATCAATAGAAAACTAACAGATATGGGATAATATTATAACTGATTTTTAGAAGCCAAAGAAAACCCTTTACTGGGATAATGTACCTCACTGAAGGAACTCTGGATCAATAGTCATCTTACATTTCAAGACAGAAAGAGTCACAGGATAGAGAAGGAGAAAAAGCAATTAAAAAGCCCAGAGACTTTTCTTCTTTGAAAGCAAAGTATGTTTCATTTGGATGCAGTCATTTTTAAAAATTAAAGTAGACTTAAATTTCAATAAACCTACTTTGCACTTCCAAGATTTGAGTTACTTAAAAACAGTCGTGAAGTGGATTTCCTTAGGGTAGTGTGCTGAAGACAGAGCGTAGATCAGAATCTTTGGCCTTAATCCTTTTGCTTCGCACCTGAGGCTGCACCTTTGTGGTATTTGTATCTAAGTACCTGGATACTGATAGGAGATTAAGAGAGGGAATCCCCTCTGAGGCCAAAACAGGAACTCTAGGATATGCTGGTGCTGCAGTCACCCATATCATTCCTGTGTTTATAATGCATGAGCCCTGCAATGGCCAGGACGATGGAGCAGCTATGTGCCAGCCTCTATTTG
>NW_012098421.1:1272631-1274295 GCF_000951045.1 Mandrillus leucophaeus | reverse complement strand
TGGTTTTAGGTCTAACATTTAAGTCTCTAATCCATCTTGAATTAATTTTTGTATAAGGTGTAAGGAAGGCATCCAGTTTCAGCTTTCTACATATGGCTAGCCAGTTTTCCCGGTACCATTTATTAAATAGGGAATCCTTTCCCCATTTCTTGTTTTTGTCAGGTTTGTCAAAGATCAGATCATTGTAGATATGTGGTATTATTTCTGAGGGCTCTTTTCTGTTGCACTGGTCTACATCTCTGTTTTGGTACCAGTACCATGCTGTTTTGGTTACTGTAGCCTTATACTATAGTTTGAAGTCAGGTAGCGTGATGCCTCCAGCTTTGTTCTTTTGGCTTAGGATTGTCTTGGCTATACGAGCTCTTTTATGGTTCCATATGAAATTTAAAGTAGTTTTTTCCAATTCTTTGAAGAAAGTCATTGGTAGCTTAATGGGGATGGCATTGAATCTATAAATTACCTTGGGCAGTATAGACATTTTCACGATATTGATTCTTCCTATCCATGAGCGTGGACTGTTCTTCCATTTGTTTGTGTCCTCTTTTATTTTGTTGAGCTGTGCTTTGTAGTTCTCCTTGAAGATGTCCTTCACATCCCTTGAAAGTTGGATTCCTAGGTATTTTATTCCCTTTGAAGCAATTGTGAAGGAGAATTCACTCATGATTTGGCTCTTTGTTTGTCTGTTATTGGTGTATAAGAATGCTTTTGATTTTTGTACATTGATTTTGTATCCTGAGACTTTGCTGAAGTTGCTTATCAACTTAAGGAGAAAATCTCCATCTATCTTAACTCTATCAGCTTTGTAGTGCTCTTTGGCAATACAAGTCCATGATTTATTCTCTAAAATTCATGGAGTCATGTGTGTTTCTGAATTCAGACTTAGTCAGATAATGTATACCAGTTATTTACATAACACCTCTAATAGGATCTTCAGAAGTACACTATAATTTACACATTCATATTTTGAAGCAAAGTATATGAATATTCATACTTGGCATGATACATAAAAACTATGAATCACATCAGTCAGTTGAGGTGAATATTTGCTGTCAAATAGTTTTTGAATTTTGAAAATGCAAATGAGGGACTGTGGATAAGAATGCAGTTGAGGGCTGGCCACGGTGGCTTACACTTGTAATCCCAGCACTTTGGGAGGCCGAGGCAGGCGGATCAACTGAGGTTGGGAGTTTGAGACCAACCTGACCACCATGAAGAAACCCCGTCTCTACTTAAAATACAAAATTACCCGGGCATGATGATGCAGGCCTGTAATCCCAGCTACTCAGGAGGCTGAGGCAGGAGAATAGCTTGAACCTGGGAGGTGGAGGTTGCCATGAGCTGCGATTGCACCATTGCACTCCAGCCTGGGCAACAAAAAAAAAAAACAAAAAAAAAAAAAAAAAAAAGAAGAATGCAGTTGGGAGTCTAGGAATAAAAGTTTTCGTAGGATATTGCTCTGGAGCTGGACACAGCTTGTTTTCTACATTTGCAAGGTATGGGACCAGTGCTACAAAATGTTGTGTGTTCTATTCACTCTTGAGAATCTTAAAAATGTAAGGAAGATCAGCGACTCAGCCTTGAGCTAACGTACAGTGTTAAGCCTGGCTGAGCCTCAGTCCCTCCTGTGAGATACAACCCAGGCTATGTTGGCCATAGGAACTTTA
>NW_012098421.1:1269943-1272581 GCF_000951045.1 Mandrillus leucophaeus | reverse complement strand
AGTCAGTTGAGGTGAATATTTGCTGTCAAATAGTTTTTGAATTTTGAAAATGCAAATGAGGGACTGTGGATAAGAATGCAGTTGAGGGCTGGCCATGGTGGCTTACGCTTGTAATCCCAGCACTTTGGGAGGCCGAGGCGGGCGGATCACCTGAGGTCGGGAGTTTGAGACCAACCTGACCACCATGAAGAAACCCCGTCTCTACTTAAAATACAAAATTACCCGGGCATGATGATGCAGGCCTGTAATCCCAGCTACTCAGGAGGCTGAGGCAGGAGAATAGCTTGTACCTGGGAGGTGGAGGTTGCCATGAGCTGCGATTGCACCATTGCACTCCAGCCTGGGCAACAAGAGTGTGAAACTCGGTCTCAAAAAAAAAAAAGAAGACTGCAGTTGGGAGTCTAGGAATAAAAGTTTTCCTAGGATATTGCTCTGGAGCTGGACACAGCTTGTTTTCTACATTTGCAAGGTATGGGGCCAGTGCTACAAAATGTTGTGTGTTCTATTCACTCTTGAGAATCTTAAAAATGTAAGGAAGATCAGCAACTCAGCCTTGAGCTAACGTACAGTGTTAAGCCTGGCTGAGCCTCAGTCCCTCCTGTGAGATACAACCCAGGCTATGTTGGCCATAGGAACTTTATTCTAGGTAGGTAGTAATAACCCTTCTAACTGAGACTACAAAGGGGAAGAAGTGGGAAAATTAAACTTCCTTTGATTTTTTATTCATATTTGAGTCACTTGGATTCAATGATAGCTTAAGGAAAAGAGAAGAAAGGAGTGAGGGAGAGAAGGAAGGAAAGAAGGAAAGATCTAGCTCACTGGCCTCGATAGAGGGGACTGAACTGTGGACAAAGAAAAAGTCCAAAAGTCAGGCAAAATAGGTATACATGGTGGAAAGAAGACTGGGGTTTGGGGGGCTGTGGCTTAATGCTCATTAAGAATCAAGGCCACTATTACCCCTAGCACAATAGATTTGGGATTTAGGACAGCAGGCAAGTCTTCATTTCTCACTCTCTAGTGAAAAGGAATTTCTCAGTATATCAAAAGACCTGGTTTTCAGAAGCTCAAGGCTTGGGTGGGTCCAGGCCTCCTCATGGGAGGGTGTTAGTGTTTACATCCTCCTCAGGGAGGATCCTCCTCATGGAGGATCCAGCGCACACTGGGATCCAGAGATACATGATGGCTATCGATCTTACAAAATGGTTATTTGGGTCGTAGGAGGAATGAATACATAAATCATTGTTAACTTCTCCAGAGAAAACCATTACATAACTCTAGGTATAACTCTGTTTATTAAAACTCTAACTTAAATTAAAATTTCTATTTTAGTTTAGTATAACTCTAAATTAAAAACTTCTATTTTAAATAGAAGTTGAGACTTCACTGTATATTGTCAGTTACTATGTAGTAGCATTTTATACTTGGCACATGGACAATGCACATATTTTATTTAAAAGCGTTATAACCAGAGGTCCCGTGTACCTCCTAGAATATACATGATATGACTTCCTTTGAAAGGTGACCTGCTATTTTGGCTAATGACCTTGCTAATATAAATGTCATGGAGAGATTACTAAACTTTTTTTTTCGTTTCTTACAAGAAAAGAGATCTCTCTCTCTCTTCAGTTTAATGTTTTACCTGAAGTCACAGGGTGTCTTGATGGAGCAGCCAACACTAGGACCTATATAATTGTACTTATGGGTGACTCTGCCTGACCTTCCCATCTCCATGGGCAGTAACATAGCCCTGGCGTGCATCCAAAAACGGCATGGCAACAATCACCTTTGTTTTATTTTACTTTGTCATCAATGGTTAATATTTCCTGGCACATCAGAAAAGGATTACATCTGGATTCACAGGCTTCCTTCTCCTATTGGTAGCCTTTGTGATTTGTCATAAGCTGTTGATCATTAAATAAGCATGTCTTTTAATCATGACCGGTCTGGGAACTGCTTAGACTAACAATCCTAAGAAAAATCCGCCGCTCTTTCCTAAGTCAGATTCCTTTCAATAGAACCGTATTATGTTGGGCTTTGTTGTATTTCCTGCTTTGGTCCAATAATGGGGCTTTAGTGACCCTTGCTTGTTTTGAAGAAGGATGACAGATTTCCTGCAGCTCTTTCTACAAGCAGGCAGCTGCAGAAACATCACAGTAATAAACCAAACATATTCTGGGCACCCAGGAAAGCTCCTAAACATTCACTATCCTTTTATTCTTTGCTCTGGGGACTTTCTTCTGATATGATATGGGAGACATTTTCCACCCAAAGTTCTTGACCTTGCCATCAACCATGGTCACTCTCCTTTTTCAACCCTGTAGTTAGGTAACTGTTGGGTTTTTTCCACTCAGATGTTGATTATTTGTCCCAGCCAGCCATTCAGAATATACAGATTTGATCACAATGAGAGGTAATCTTGAACACACAGACTGTACATTGATTAAATAAATTTTAGACATGGTACTATGTCACTTAACTCAGGTGGAGATGAGGTAAAACTATAGATCACATTTGTAAATTCATTTCCTATATTAATTCTCACTTGAAACAATTCTTGTGGATACTTAGGAAATACAAAGTAAACTTTGAATACTTCACTTTTGCAAGAATGACAGCCTCTCTCTCTAGCTACCTATTT
>NW_012098421.1:1267614-1269893 GCF_000951045.1 Mandrillus leucophaeus | reverse complement strand
AGAATATACATGATATGACTTCCTTTGAAAGGTGACCTGCTATTTTGGCTAATGACCTTGCTAATATAAATGTCATGGAGAGATTACTAAACTTTTTTTTTCGTTTCTTACAAGAAAAGAGATCTCTCTCTCTCTTCAGTTTAATGTTTTACCTGAAGTCACAGGGTGTCTTGATGGAGCAGCCAACACTAGGACCTATATAATTGTACTTATGGGTGACTCTGCCTGACCTTCCCATCTCCATGGGCAGTAACATAGCCCTGGCGTGCATCCAAAAATGGCATGGCAACAATCACCTTTGTTTTATTTTACTTTGTCATCAATGGTTAATATTTCCTGGCACATCAGAAAAGGATTACATCTGGATTCACAGGCTTCCTTCTCCTATTGGTAGCCTTTGTGATTTGTCATAAGCTGTTGATCATTAAATAAGCATGTCTTTTAATCATGACCGGTCTGGGAACTGCTTAGACTAACAATCCTAAGAAAAATCCGCCGCTCTTTCCTAAGTCAGATTCCTTTCAATAGAACCGTATTATGTTGGGCTTTGTTGTATTTCCTGCTTTGGTCCAATAATGGGGCTTTAGTGACCCTTGCTTGTTTTGAAGAAGGATGACAGATTTCCTGCAGCTCTTTCTACAAGCAGGCAGCTGCAGAAACATCACAGTAATAAACCAAACATATTCTGGGCACCCAGGAAAGCTCCTAAACATTCACTATCCTTTTATTCTTTGCTCTGAGGACTTTCTTCTGATATGATATGGGAGACATTTTCCACCCAAAGTTCTTGACCTTGCCATCAACCATGGTCACTCTCCTTTTTCAACCCTGTAGTTAGGTAACTGTTGGGTTTTTTCCACTCAGATGTTGATTATTTGTCCCAGCCAGCCATTCAGAATGTACAGATTTGATCACAATGAGAGGTAACCTTGAACACACAGACTGTACATTGATTAAATAAATTTTAGACATGGTACTATGTCACTTAACTCAGGTGGAGATGAGGTAAAACTATAGATCACATTTGTAAATTCATTTCCTATATTAATTCTCACTTGAAACAATTCTTGTGGATACTTAGGAAATACAAAGTAAACTTTGAATACTTCACTTTTGCAAGAATGACAGCCTCTCTCTCTAGCTACCTATTTTATTTTTTAGAATAAACTAGGGCCTGCCCAAGTAAATTACATTGCTTTTTTTTCTGTTTTTGCATTGTAAATTAAAGTATGTACAGAAAGACATGAAGCAAGCTGAAAGGCTTCCAGCTTCATCCATGTCACTGCAAAGGACATAATCTCTTTCCTTTTTATTCCATGGTGTATGTGTATGACATTTTCTTTATCCAGTCTATCATCGATGGACGTTTGGACTGATTCCATGTCTTTGCTATTGCAAATAGTGCTGCAATGAACATGTGTGTGCATGTATCTTTATAATAGAATGATTTATATTCTTTCGGGTATATACCCAATAATGGGATTGATGAGTCAAATAGTATTTCCAGTTCTCAATCTTTGAGGAATCGCCACACAAAACAACTGCAGGGTTTTACGAGTTACTGCAAGGCAGAAATTATTGTTACCATCACTCAGGTCAAGAGATAAAATTTGTTAACACCTTAGAAGCCATTTCAGTCATAGTCCTCTCTGCCCAATTTTAATCACAAACATGTATTTTCTTGTTCACTTTTGTGAATTTCTTTATACTTTTATTACTTCAGTGAATATCCCAGGAGCTTCAGTTAGTCTGATCCACTTAAAGAAAACTGATACATCTTTTAAGTCTTCCCCTTTTATCCCTTTCTTTTCTTTATAATTTATCTGTTAAAGAAAAAAAGGGCATTTGACCTGGATATTTGTCCGCAGTCTCGATTTTGCTGATTGCCAACAAAAGTTCAGTTCAGCCTGCTCCTGTATTCCTGGTATTGGCTGCAAACCGGATCAGATCAGACAGATCCGGCTCCAACTCAGTTCCTACCCATGTGTCAGGACTGTAGGCAGTGGTATGTTTTTACAATGGGAGACATTCGATATCTGGGTGTCTCTCTTTTTGTGACATTAACAGCCAATGATACTTGATGACTGGATCCCTTACTAATTTGGGGAATTGCAAATGGGGTCATCCTAATTCTATCATTAATTTTCATTTATGAGATGGGAAGCTTTTATAGCACCACCTTCCCTTCATCTACAATTTGGTTGTCTACTGATAAGTTATCTTGATTCCGCTTCCAGATATTTGTGTGTGTGTGTGTGTGTGTGTGTGTGTGTGTGTGT
>NW_012098421.1:1252468-1266014 GCF_000951045.1 Mandrillus leucophaeus | reverse complement strand
ATACTTATAAACACAAAAAACTTTTGCTGGTGTTGTGAACTGCTGTAAGCTATTTGGTTTTATGTGATAATTAAGTTCTTTAAAAAAATCTCAGTAGCCACCAACTTGCTGGAGGTCATGGGGTTAGTCACTTCCATTCAACCTCATTAACAGGTTATGACAAAATCAAGTCTCAGATTGCATGTGCCACCCACACAAAAATCACACAATCAGTGTTGTCAACATGATGGTTTTGTAGACCTCTGTGCTTCTTGATTGTCTGAGAAAACAGATTGAAAATCATGACCTAGACAAATCCAAGAGTATCCTTGAGTGGGATTAATCCATGTATGACATTTGGAGAATTTTCCTCAGGTTGTAACAACTGGGCTGTTCAGAATTCCAGAGCTCTCTGGACTTTCCAAACTCAGACACTATCTTAAAGCGAAACCACCGAAGCCTATGGTTTTTTAGGCTCCTGATTTATTTCTTTATCTTGGAGTATCACTTTTGTTAAAGCCCAGAATTCTAAGTCAAAATAGTGCAATAAAGAATAAAACAGTTCTTGTGTACACGTGATTATTGTAGGAATAAAGCAAAAAAATAGAAAGGAACTTCCCTCATTAAGAAAAAGTCGAAGTCATTGTTCCCTAGCCATATAATAGTCACTCAAAACAATTCAGATAATTGTGATTTATTATGAACATTCCCCATGCACCTGAAGGCTGAGCTTCCCTGTGCCTGTAATGAATGAGTCATTATAACTTGTTTGTGTAATACAAAGATGAAAACAACAAGCTCATATCTCTCTCACACAAATGATAAGGTGACACATACTTAATCAAAATAAAGGACACTTAAATACTCCAGAGGTCAGTTTTCAAAGGAATTCTTCAGCAGTGTTCTTTTCAGTTAACAGAGAAGACAAATTTCAGGAAAAGGATATAATAATCATTCAAACTAGATTAATGGTTCAAAACTGGGGATGATTTTGCACCCTTAAGGGACATTTTTTGGTTGTCACCACTGAGTGATGTCTGGCATCTGGTAGGCAGAGACCAAGGATGTGGGCTTAACATCCTACAATGTACAGGACTGCACCTCCCACCCCACCCACCAACTCAGCAAGGAACCCTGGCCCAAAATGTCAATAGTGACACCCCTGAAAAACCCTGGGTTAGGTCATAGATGAGGAATGGGTGAAGCTGAGAAGGACCTGCAGATCATTAGAACTATGCTGGGTTTCAAGAGACAGTGACTCATACAAGTCACCAAATATCTGTAAGCTGAGCTAAGCCTAAGTTCTTTCTACTACACCACACTCTTATTATCGACTACATAATCTTGTTTTGTGTCCTTGATGACATGTTGAAAATAAATGAAGGGTGAATTTTATAGTAAGGTGAGGCATTCAAGGAAACAAAGACTTAAAATGTAGCTGATTTTTTGAAGTAGGTATTATAATTTTTATACTTGTCTTTAATATAATCTTTCCTAATTATTTTATTGTACTCTTCTCCTTCATCTTCTTCTTTCCCCACCTCCCCACTAGCGGTTTCCATCCCCATCAGCATATGACCTTCCATATTTTTTAAGTTTATAGAGATATAAAGACATAAACAGGCTGGTCATGGTGGCTCACACCTGTACTCCCAGTGCTTTGGGGGGCAGACGTGGAGGGATTGCTTGAGGCCAGGAGTTTGAGACCAGTCTGGACAACATAACAAGACCCTGTCTCTACAAACAAAAAATAATTTAAATTAGCTGGATGTGGTGGCACATGCCTGTGGTCACAGTTACTTGGGAGGCTAAGGTGAGAGGCTCACTTAAGCCCGGGAGTTCAAGGCTGCAGTGATTTATGATTGCACCACTGCATCCCAGCCTGGGCGACAGAGCAAAACTTTGTCTCTAAAAAGAGAGAGAGAGGAAAAAACAAAGGACATAAACACCTATGTATTACACATATTCCTACATACACTTCTGGCATTTTTGTTTTATAAGTATGGATTCATATAACATAATTTCCTACAATTGGCTTTTGTCATTCAAAAATATTTCCTGGGAAATCTTTTCAAGACAACTGTTGTAACTCTCTTTCTTCATTTAATGGTGTTTGTCTACCATAATTTATTTAATCATTTCCCTATTGATGGACATTTATTTTGAAGTGAGATTGCATATTTGGGAGATTCCCGGTAAACCTAGAGGTAAGAGAAGCATCTTGCTTAAAACTAGAAACTCTAAGGCTGGTCGCGGCAGCTCATGCCTGTAATCCCAATACTTTGGGAGGCCAAGACAGGTGGATCGCTTGAGGTCAGGAGTTCAAGACCAGTCTGGTCAACATGGTGAAACCCCGTCTCTACTAAAAATACAAAAATTAGCCAGGTGTAGTGGAGCATGCCTATAATCCCAGCTATTTGGGAGGCTGAGGCAGGAGAATCACTTGAACCCAAGAAGCGGAGATTGCAGTGAGCCGAGATCACACCATTACACTCCAGCCTGGGTTACAGAGCAAGACTCCATCTCCAAAAGAAAAAAAAAAGGAAAAGAAAAGATACTCTATAAAAGGGAAGATTAAATTAAATGACATTTGATTTTAAAAGTAAAACTTTAAATAAAATTAAATTTACTAAATGAAGTTAAAATGTGTGTGGAAAAGTATGAGCAATTTCAACAATGTTTACTTTGGGGAAATATTTATAATGCAAATAGTAGGCAAAATAATTAATTACAATATCCAAATAGCTTTTATAAATTGCTAGAAAACTGGGTAAAGAAAAGTTACATGCAACTCATTGAAAATTATATGCGAATGGCCACCAAACACATGAAAATATGTTCAAATTCTGTGGAAGCCACAAAACAGCATATTAATGATGTGCTATGACTTTGTACTTATCGTGCTAGCAAAAAATTAAAAAGAATCATAATACTTACTGCTGGCAGAGATGTGTTAAAAAGGATATTCTCATATATTTCTGATAACAATGCAAATTGCAAGCCAATTTGGAAAACAGACCAGATTAATTTTTATGAATTTTTACCTGGTCATAGAAGCAACTGCTGTTAAAGTGGTTTGGGAAAAGAACAGCTGAAAGAGATTTCTTTGGTAGCCTAAAATACTGGTGGAGCAGCAAAATAAGAGTGAAAAATAAGCTTCCATCAGTATGGACACTTTAACTGCCCAGTGGACAATTCTATCATATAATTCAAGTCAGATATGCAGTAGTTCTATCTCTTTCCTGAATTTCTGGATGGTAGTAGTGTGAAGTTCTTGGGGAAATCATGGTGGGGAGAGGATGTCTGATATATGGATTCCTAAGCTGTGATTCAAGCTGGATTCCAGATACACCAGGATTAAATGCTGACATGAAAGGGACAAAGCTTTCAAGTGCTTGATGATTCTAACTGTGGCTAAATCTGAAATCAGCTGGCAATAGAAGACACAAAGGCACGGGTGGAAGGAAGAGGATGAGTCTGGAGCAATTCTCATGTACAGGATACTGTCCTTGAAGCTTGGTAACCTGGCCAAGCATGGATGGAAGGGCCATGTCCAATGGGGGAGGGTGTCCTGGGTGAGAAAAAAGCAAATTCACGGTCTGCACAGGGGATTCATCTCTTTTTGTTCCTCACTCCTCTTGGTCCCTAGACTCACACCATAAATCATGTCTTTGAAAGTCAAAAGAGAAGGAAGAGAGCTCAAGTCCCAGAGGACTAGGGTATAAATTAGGATATAAATATGTGTATAAATTGAAACTCTGCATTGTAACTAATTTCAACCCAAATGAGGACAAATACCAGTAGAAATTATCTATTAAGCCTATTGCAGAGTGAGGATATTATGAAAACAGTCTCCAAACCTAAATTTAGGACACATGGTCTCATAAATATAAATGTTCTCTTAAGAACAATAGAATGGGCTATTTTCCACTGGGATCATTTCAGAACATCTGAGGAATATAATCACTATGAATACGTGGAGAAATGTAATGGCAAATTAAGTTTCAGGTCAACTGGGATGAGGGGACAGGATAATCTGTAAGTCTTTTCTCACTCTCTACTTCCAGGCCCAGATGCCAACCTCACTCCTCCCAATCTGGTTTGTAGCACAGGGGACAGGGCAGGCCACAGAACTGTAGAAGGAAGTGAGAGCCCAGTCTCTGTTTCCCTCATTCTTTTCCCCAATAACTGCTGAACAGCCAACACACCTGCCAAAATAATTTGAAAGAAGCCCAGCATTATAGCAAGGTCTGAGCAAAGTGAAAACTAACAATGGGGCCCTAATATGCAAGACTGTCTAAGCAATCACTGAGATTTATGATACTAATACCCACGATTTTTCATAAAGGCAGCAGAAGGTGTGCTTCCTACATGCGAGAGTGGAACTTGGCCCAGATCCCCAGTGTCGGCTCCTATAATCAAAGCCAATAGGCAACCTCCCCTGGGCAGAGGCGAGTACAAGTACAGCCACCCATTCTGGGGTAAAAAAGCACTCCCCCTCCATCCACACTGTAACCATCTAGGCTGTATCACTTAGGTGAGAGTTGTGTTTAGAATGAAGATGTTAATAATAAGACTTTATGTGTCAGAGCCCCAGAAAAAAATTTGGCTTGGAGTCTGGGTTTTGCGGACATTAGACTCAGAATGGGTACGTTGATTGATTGTATTCTGCCAAGAATAAACCTTTCTTGTGCAGCTGAGTCACAAGACCATTTGGTGCAATTGTTAATAGCTGAAAACTCAGTAATAAGTTCCATATTTCACAAGTGGTGTCTCATACCAGAGATGTTTCTTCATCAACCTGGACATGTTCCTTGCTTAAATATAATCTTGGTAGTGGTGGCAGGTACATTTTAAGTTCTCCATGCTTTTTTAGGTACCAGATGTGCCTGCTACAGATAATACTCAGATGTTCCATGTCTTTCTACAAGGTGGGGTATGATTTGATTTTTTTCCACCAGAAAACAAATTTTAAATGACATTGGTGTATAACAAGGAAGATTGTTCAAGTGCATCGTTATAATCCAAAGGTTGTTAAAAATCCACTTTTCTGAGTAAACAAGATAGTAAAAAGAAATATTATTTTTATGATGAACAAGAGAAAAACAATTATGGTCTTAAACCAAACAAATATAATCGGGTGTCAGGAAACTTCAAACATGTAGTTTCACTGCAAAGCCAACATTTTAAACTTTCTCCATGGTGGCCTACTGCTGTCAAGAGACTCTTGTTAAAGGAGGAGAGAATTAATACATACATGTCATAATCATGTGACAGATAGGTACTGTGAAAGCTAACCCTGTAGATATTTTAAGGAGTCCTCAGGAAAATTGAAAATGTAGGGTGGAACTTCTATTTCTAGCAAGATGAGGAGTAAGATATTGTTTAAAAGAAAACAAACTAAAAAAAAAAGAATAAATTGACAGTTAAAAAAGTTTAAAATGTATATTTGAGCCTACTCATGTGATTAAAACAGTGAATGTGTTAATCAATAGTAATACATAAAGTAAAAAAAAGATAATCTAAAGTTTTTAAGTTTCTTGTACTGTTATAGGGAGAAGATATCAATGAACTATAGATGTTGGTAAGTTGTACATACATACTAAATTTCTAAGGTAATCACTAAAAATACTAGAATGTATGCTTTCCAAGAAAATCAAGCACTCCAAAATAAGTAAGAAAAGCACAAAGAAGAAACTTAGAAAAGCAGAATAAATACAAAGGTAAAGTAGAATACATGTGCTTATGTTGTTATATAATAAATATAAATTGTTTTCCTATCCAAAGACAAAGATTGTGCAACTAATATATCTTTTTAATCCAACGTCTGCTATTTACAATAGATACTTCTAAAATATAAGGACACAGGAAAGATTAAACTAATGAGAAAAAATACTAGGCAAACACTAATCATAAGGAAATTACATAAGGAAACCTTATGTAATTTTATGACTGTCAGAAAGGTAAGACTTTAATAAAAGCATTATTAAGGATCAAAAAGGCCTCATTCCTGTAATCCCAACACTTTGGGAGGCCGAGGCAGGTGTATCACGAGGTCAGGAGTTCAAGACCAGCCTGGACAAGATGGTGAAACCCCATCTCTACTGAAAATATAAAAATTAGCCAAGCATGGTGGTGCATGCCTAAAGTCCCAGCTACTCAGGAGGCTGAGGCCGGAGAGTCACTTGAACCCAAGAGGCGAGGTTGTAGTGAGCTGAGATTGTTCTCCAGCCTGGGTGACAGAGAGAGACTCTGCCTCAAAAAAAAAAAAAAAAAAAAGAAAGAAAGAAAAAAAGCTACTACAAAAGATTTCAGCTTTAATTTATCAAGGAAAATAAACAAATCTAACCTTGAATATTTCTAATAATGTGGTTGCAAAATATATAAATAAAATGGCAGATGTATAAAGAGAAATGGAAGATTTTGTACTGTCACAGTGGTGGGAGAGTTTTATGTCTATTTCTGATTTCACATATATATATATATTTTCATTATATTAAACAGAAAAAAAATCCAGACGGATACCCCCAATTAACCTGATTTGATCATTACACATTGTGTGCCTGTACCAAAGCATCACATGTATCCCATAAAAATATACAACTACTATTTACATGTAATAATTAATTTTATAAAAAGAGAAAAAAAATCTAGTAAAGTTACTATCTAACAACATATGTAGGAAATTTCTATCAATAATTTGAAAATGAAAATTACTTTTAGGTATTTGGATTATTTACAAAACTTACCATCTACTAGGATATAAAAAACACTAATATATCTTAAAGAATACATACTATACAGATTATTTTACCCAGTCACAATGCAATGAAATAGAAATAGATAGTCAAAAGATAGCTTTAAATCCATAAAAAGTCATAGCTGAAATAATTTGAAAGCAAAGCAATAAATAGCCTACAATTAAATTATAACACAAAGTATAAAATAAATATCCATCAGTTTATACTGACATAAATAAATTATTGAATAAACAAATAACAGAGGAGAGACAAATCTACCACGCAGAGAAATTTCAAATAATTTATGTAAATATCCTCATGCCCCCTCTCCTAGAGGAGCATAACTCTCCATTCTATAATGTGAACTGCGTATAGTGACTTCCTTCTAAAGGGCACAGTGTAGAAAGTGAAAAAAAGAATAACAACAGTAGAGAAACTTGACAAACACTACTTGAGGGAAAGTGATCAAAGTTAATATCATTAATGACAAATCATGTCAATACTACATCCCTATGAAATGATGTGATGAAAATGGCATTTTCTTTCCCCCAAAAAACCATAACCCCCTAACCATGAGAAAATGATTAGACAAATCCAAATGAAGAACATTCTACAAAATAACTGACCAGTGCTCTGTAAAATTATCAAAGTCATCAAAAGCAAGAAAAGTCTAACAAATTGTTACTCTGTAAGGGAGCTCAAAGAGACAAGATAGATAACTGAAATGTAGTATTCTGGAACAGAAAAAAAAAAACAGATAAGAACAAAAGAAATATGAACAAAGTATGAGTTTTAATTGTTAATAACATATTAATATTGCTTCATCAGTTTTAACAAATTTACCAAAATATTGTTAGATGTTAATAATAAGTAAACTGAGTGTAGGGTATATGGAAACTCTCTGTATCCTACATGTTATCTTTGCAACTTTTCTGTGACTCTGAAAGTATTGTAAAATAAAAAGTGTATTTTAAAAAGTCCATAAGTTTAGAAATAAAATAAAAATTGCCTTTAAAAACCTACAAAATTCTAAGTGAAAATTGGTAAATGGAACAGAATTATTATAAAAATACTACTTCCAAAATTTGTGGGATTTAATTAAACAGTAGTTTAAAAAAGGTATACAGCCTTAAATGTTTATCCTAGAAAGAAGGAAAGTTAAAACTTAATTAGCTAGGTGTTCAATTTATGGAATTAGAAGGATCATCATAATGAACATAAGTAAAATAAAATAATAAAATAATAAAGAACAATAATTATAAAAATACAAAGTAATTATATAAGAAAGGATAAACATAGACAAAAACTGGTTGTTTGAAAAGACATAAAAATTGGCAAGATTAATCTGGAAAAAAAGGAACAGTGGCAACATTAATCTGGAAAAAAAGGAACAGTCCCCCTCCCCCCAAAAATATTAGATATTTTTAAAAGACATAATTATAGGTTCAGCAGATTTTCTTAAAGGCATATGTTATTAAAAGTTTATGCCAACATATTTTAAAACCTAGATGAAATGGAGAGAAAATATTAAAACTGATTTAAGAACACCATGTGACAAAAAATGAGCTTGAGTTATTCAAGCTCAGAGATGAGTTATTCAAATGTTTAAGGAACAGAGAATTCTGTCCTTACACCAAATCTTCCAAAGAATTGCAAAAATGAGGCCACTCCCAAGTATTTTATGAGGCTCATATAACCTGAATATTAAAAAAGAAAAGATAAGAACATTTTGAGAACAAAATCAGACAAGTTCTGATTTATAAACATAGATGAAAAAAGCTAAAGAAAAGTGTTAGCAAACTGAATTCCATATTGTGGAAAACAAAAATACAAGCTGGCTGAGCTAATTATATTCCAGGAATACAAGGCTGGGTCAATCATAAAAAAATCTATTAATGTGATTAATGATATGGACAAATCAAACCAAAAAAATCATATGATTTATTCAATATATGCAGAAGCAGCATGCAATATACTCAACATTCATTCTTTATATTTAAAAATTCCTTAATAAACTCAGGTAAGAGGAGGATACTTCAACCTGAAAGAAAGGCACTACAGCATTTTAAAATCATTATTCTAAATAGTAGAACTCTTAAAATGTTTCTGTTAAAATTAGAAGCATGACACATCTTCCTCCTATCAAAATTTCATTTAACATTGTATTAGGGGTTTTGTCAAATGTATTTTTGGTTCCTTGATCAAAAATCTATTTTTAGAAGAAAAAAATCTTGTTATTTTCAAATGATATAATCCATATAGAAATTCCAGAGGAACTTGCAGACTCTTACTTTTAGACTTAGAGAAGTTTATGCAGATTGTCTATAAGTATAAGCTGCAACTAGAAGATATAATGATGAGTCATCATTTACTATATCAATTAAAATACAAAACATCCACAAAGATAAAAAAAGTAAAACCTTTATAAAACTTTGAGTGACTTTAAATATCCAATTGAACCAAGATATATACCATGTACATGGTTAATAAGACTTAAATTACAACTATGTCAATTCTCCACAAATTTAATAGATTGATTTTATGTTATTCCTATCAATATCCCAACAGGGCTTTCCACAGAACTTGACAAACCAATCTTAAAACTTATATGAAAAAGCAAAAGGACAAGAATAGTCAAAAGGCCCCTGGGATTTTCTTTGTTGGGAGGTTTTAATTACTACGTCAATCTTTTCATTTCTTATTTGTCTTTTCACATTTTCTAGTCCTCCATGAATAAGTTTTGGTAGTGTATTAGTCCATTTTCACTCTGCTGATGAAGACATGCCTGAGACTGAGTAATTTTTTTAAAAAAAGAGGTTTAATGGATTCACAATTCCACCTGGCTGGGGAGGCTTCACTATCATAGTGGAAAGTGGAAGGCACGTCTTATGTAGTGACAGACAAGAGACAATGAGAGCTTGTTCAGGGAAGCTTCTCTTTATAAAACCATCAGATCTCATGAGACTTATTTACTACCATGAGAATAGCACAGGAAAGATCTGCCCACATTATTCAATTACCTCCCACTGGATCCCTCCCACAACATGTGGGAATTATGGGAGCTACAATCCAAAATGAGATTTGGGTGGGGACAGAGCCAAATCATATCATTCCACCCCTGGCCCCTTTCAAACCTCAGGTCCTCACATTTCAAAACCAATCATGCCTTCCTAACACTCCCCCAAAGTCTTAACTCATTTCAGCATTAACTTAAAATTCAGCAGTTCAAAGTCTCATCTAAAACAAGGCAAGTCCCTTCCAGCTATGAGCCAGTAAAATAAAAAACAAGTTAGTTACTTTCTAGATAAAATGGGGTTACAGGTATTGGTAAATGCAGCTATTCCAAATGGGAGGAACTGGCCAAAATGAGGGGCTAAAGGCCCCATGCAAGTGCAAAATTGAGCAAGGGAGTCAAATCTTGAAGCTCCAAAATGATCTCCTTTGATTCCATGTCTCACATCCAGGTCATGTTGATGCAAGAGGTGAGTTCCCATGGTCTTGGGTAGCTCTGCCCCTGTTGCAGGGTACAGTCTTTTTCCAGGCTGCTTTCACAGATTGACATTGAGTGTCTAAGGCTTTTCCAGGTGCACGGTTCAAGCATTCTGTGCATCTACTATTCTGGGGTCTGGAGGATGGTGGCCCTCTTCTCATAGCTCCACTAGGCAGCACTCCAGTGGGGGACTCTGTTTGGGGGCTCCCACTTCACATTTCCCTTCCACACTGCCCTAAAAGAGGTTCTCCATGAGTTCCCCACCCCTGCAGCAAACTTCTGCCTGGACATCCAGGCATTTCCACACATCCTCTGAAATCTAAGCAGAGGTTCCCAAACCTTAATTCTTGACTTCTGTGCACCTGCAGGCCCAATAACATGTAGGAGCTGCTAAGACTTGGGGCTTGCACCCTCTGAATCCATGGCCTGAGCTGTATCTTGGCCCCTTTTAGTCATGATTGAAGCAACTGGGATGCAGGGCACCAAGTCCCTAGAGTGCACACAGCAGAAGGACCCTGGGTCCGGCCCACAAAACCATATTTTTCCTCCTGGGCCTCCAGGCATGTGATGGCAGAGGCTGCTGCAAGGGTCTTGGACATGCCCTGGAGACATTTTCTCCATTGTTTGTGGATTAACATTCAGTTCCTCGCTACTTAGGCAAATTTCTGCAGCCAGGTTGAATTTCTCCTCAGAAAATGGGGTTTTCTTTTCTATCACATTATCAGTCTTCAAATTTTCTGAACTTTTGTGATCTGTTTCCCTTATAAAACCAAATGCCTTTAACACACCCAAGTCACCTCTTGAATGCTTTGCTGCTTAGAAATTTCTTCCACCAGATACCCTAAATCATCTCTCTGAAGTTCAAAGTTGCACAAATCTCTAGGACGGGCAAAATGCTGCCAGTCTCTTTGGTAAAACATAACAAGAGTGACCTTTGCTCCAGTTCCCAACAAGTTTCTCATCTCGATCTGAGACCACCTGAGTGTGGATTTCATTATCTGTTATCATTATCACATTTTGGTCAAAGGCATTCAACAAGTCTCTAGGGAGTTCCAAACT
Organism: Mandrillus leucophaeus; assembly: GCF_000951045.1. Lineage (NCBI taxonomy): Eukaryota > Metazoa > Chordata > Mammalia > Primates > Cercopithecidae > Mandrillus > Mandrillus leucophaeus. The sequence goes on along the minus strand of NW_012098421.1, from coordinate 1,254,746 downwards.
TTCCCACATTTTTATCTCTTCTTCTGAGCTCTCCAAACTCTTCCAACCTCTGCCTATTACCCAGTTCCAAAGTCGCTTCTACATTTTTTGATATCTTTTCAGCATTGCCCCACTCTACGGGTACCAGTTTACTCTATTAGTCCGTTTTCATGCTGCTGGTAAAGACATACCCAAGATCAGGCAATTTACAAAAGAAAGAGGTTTAATGGACTCACAGTTCCAGGTGGCTGGGGAGGTCTCACAATCATGATGGAAGGTGAAAGGCACATCTCACATGGTGGCAGACAAGAAAAAAGAGAGCTTGTGCAGGGAAATTTCCCTTTATAAAACCATCAGATCTCATAACACTTATTCACTATCATGAGAATAGCATGGGAAAGACCTGTCTCCATGATTCAGTTATCTCCCACAAGGTCTCTCATGACACATGAGATTTGGGTGGGGACACAGCCAAACCATAGCAGGTAAGTTGGATATTTCTAGGAATTTATCCATTTCTTTTAGGTTATCCAATTTGTTGGCATGTAATTGTTCAGCCTCTCATAAATCTTTTTATCTCTATGGTATTCGTTGTAATGCTTTCTCTTTAGTTTCTGATTTTGTTTGAGTCTTCTCTCTTATGTTCTTATTTAGTCTATGTAAAAGTTTGTCAGATTTGTTTATCTTTTTTTCAAAAGCTTTTAGTTTCATTGATTTTTCTATTCTCAATTTTGTTTATCTCTGCTCTAATCTTTTTTATTTCCTCCCCTCTGCTAACTTTGGAGTTAGTTTGTTCTTTCTTTTCTAGCTTCTTGAGGTCTAGGGTAAAGTTGTTTATTTGATATATTTTCTCTTTTTTAATGTAGGCATTTATTGCTATAAAATTTCCTGTTAGAACTAGTCTTGCTGCCTCTTATATGGTTTCATATGTTGTGTTTTATTTTCCTTTGTCTCTAGACATTTTCTAATTTCCCTTTTGATTTTTTTCTTTCATCCATTGTGCGTTTATGCATGTGTTATTTAATTTTTACATATTTTTGAATTTTTCAGATTTCTTTCTGCTATTGATTTCTAGTTTCATTCTATCACAGTCAAAAATACTTATTATTTTAATCTTTTTAAATTTGGTAAGACTTCTTTTGTGACTTTATGTGCGATTTTTCCTGGAGGCTGTTTTATTTGCAATTCAGAGTAATGCATCTTCTGTTGCCATTGAGTGAAATGTTCAGTATATGTCTATTAGGTCCAGTTGGGTTATAGTGTTGTTCAAGTTCTCTGTTTCCTTATTAATCTTCTGTCTGGATGTTCTATCCATTATTGATAATAGAATATTAAAATTCTCTACTGTTATTGTGTTGCTGTCTATTTCTCTCTCAGTTCTGTCAATGTACACTTTATTCATTTAGGTGTTCTGATGTTTGGTACATATGTATTTATAATTGTTATATATCCTGGTGAACTGACTCTTTTGTCATTGTATTATATCCATCTTTTCTCTTGTGACACTTTTTAACTCAAAATCCATTTTGCCTAAAAAGTTATGGCCACCTTTGCTTGATTTTGGCTACCATTTTTATGAGATATATTTTCTTTTTATTTTTTCACCTTGTCCTACATATTTGTAGTCTAAAATGAGTCTCTTGCAGAGAGTATGTGATTAGGTTTTTAAAAATTTTATCGATTTAGCCACACTGTGTTTTTTGTTTAGAGAGTTCAATTCATTTACATTTTATGTCATTATTGACAAGAACAGATTTACTATAGCCATTTAAAAATGATTTTCTATCTGTCTTATAGTTCTTTGGTTCCTACTTTTTTCATTATCTTTATTTGTGTTTCATTGATGCTTCTAGTGAAATACTTTGTTCACTTCTCATTTTCCTTTGCATACCTTCCATAGGTTTGTTTTTGTAGTTATCATGGGACTTACATAAAATAGCTTATAATTATAACAATGGGGCTTAAGCTGAGGACAACAAGAGTGCAACTGCACACACAATTGCATATTACTCCTCCTCTCTACACTTTGTTATTGATGTACCAAATTGCATTTTTATTGTATCAATTAGCATATTTTTATAGTTACAGTTATGTTTTATACTTTTTTTACTTCTATACCAAAATTAAAAGTGATTTACACACAGCTATTATAGTATTATAGCATTTTGCAGTTGTCTGCATATTTACTTTTATCAGCAAGCTTTATACTTTCATATGCTTTGTCTTAATGTTTAGCATATTTTTGTTCCAACTTGAAGGACTCCTTTTGGCATTTTTATAAGCCAGACCAAGTGGTGAC
>NW_012098421.1:1235192-1251888 GCF_000951045.1 Mandrillus leucophaeus | reverse complement strand
ATTATATATAATATAATATATGTATCAGGGAAATCATTCATAAGAATGGTTTTCAAAGGATACAGAGAGATGGTTCCTCTCCATTTCATTCTAGCCAAAGTTAACCTAAGCATTTAGAGGTTTTCCTTCCAGGTTGTATTGCTTTTATTTCTTTCCCTATGTTTAATAGATATATAGAGAGAGAGAGAGAAAGAGAGTATATACATATATAGTGTGTGTGTATGTGTGTCTTCATAGCATCCCATAAGACCCTTAGATTTTCTTCAGTCTTTTCCATTATTATCTTTTCCTTTAGGTCTTCTTACTGGGTAATTTCAAATGACTTCCAGTTCTCTGATTTTTTTATTCTACTTAATCAAGCTTGCTGTTAAACACTGTTTTTTGTGTTTTTTTTTTCATTTTTTAAAAAATTATTATTATTATACTTTAAGTTCTAGGGTACATGTGCATAGCTGTTAAACACTGTTAACTGAAAAATCACAAGATTTATACATTTAGAAAAGGAGAGGAGATTTCATTTCTTGTGAAGGGTTACAGCCTTCAAGGTCACTATCCGCAGCAGGGAAGCATAGCTTCTGGCAAATAACAGAGAGAGGCACTTTTGAAGGAGCAGGGATTAGGGTGGGAGCCTTATGTTGAGTGGGTTGGCTAATGTACATATTCAACAGGTTACAAGAGGAGCTACAAATATTCAAGCAGGTGATCCTGACTCAACATCTCATTGCATTACAATTAGGGCTTATATTTCAAAAAGCAAAGAGGGACATGAAAGCATTTAAGTGCATAACCTCTTAACTGGCTAGAATGGGTCCACAGTTGGTGATCTTCTTATCAGACAAATCAGTTTTTTGTCTAATTAAAGTTGTAGTTATGTATGACTTGTAGAACAGAGTGGTCAGTTAGTCAGTGCCTGGTGGTAGAAGGGCTGCAAGTTTTTTTGAGATGTTGCTTATCTCAAGACCAGTGTTTGTTTAGCTGCTAAAGAAAAAGAAAAATCTTGTGGCAGTTAGAACATAGTTTATTTTTTAAGTGTAGGGGGTGCATGACTTAACTCCTGCCTGGCATGGCCTTGGGTCCTGTTTATAATTTGACATTTTATTGCCACAAAGAGTTTGTTTTGTCAGTCTTAGATCTCTATTTTAACATTAATGCTGGTCAGTCATTGTGTCTAAACTGCAAAAGGGAGGGTGTGTAATAAGGCATGTCTGACCTCCTGTCCCATCACGGCTGGGAACTCAGTTTTTATTGTTTCTTTATGGTTTTTTTGGCCAAGAGAGGGTCCATTCAGTTGGTGTGGGGTGGGGGCTTAGAATTCTAATTTTAGTTTACAATATTAGTTATTTTTTTCAGTTCATTTACAAAGTTCTTCAGCTCCAAAACTTATTCTATTCTTTTTGTTTGTATCTTTTTCTTGAAATTCTTATTTTGCTCAGTCATTGTATGAACTCATTGAGTATCTTTTAAAGAATTCTTTGTTAGGTAATTCATACACTTTTATTTATTTAGGATTGATTTCTGGAGATTTGTTTGTTTATTTTTTTGTTGGAGCATTTCTCCCTGTTTCTTCATGCTTTTTTAAACTTTGCACTGGTACTTACACTTTTGAGAAAACAACCACCTTTTCCAGTTTTTACACACTGCATTTGTACAGGGAATGATATCATCATTAAGATGGGCTGGGGATTCTGGGGCCCTCTCAAATCTTTTCTGTGATATGTCTTCTTTGTACTTTTGCATGTAGATTCTTCATTGTAGAGATTTGCTTGCTTCTTTTTTTAGGAACTCATAATCTCTGGCTTCCTCTGATGTCTGTCTGCTGTACCATGGGTCCTCTAAAACAGCAGCATGCTCCCAGCTCCTTCTTGTTCTCAGCTTCCCCCAAAGAGCTAGAGTATGTTTGTTTCATCAGCAGCCCAAGTTGAGTTAGACAAAAACCAGTTGCTCATGAAAAGTCAGAAAGTTTGATACATACTCCACTCTTCTCTTTCTCCCCTGAGTGAGAGGCCATTTCAGCCCAATATGCTCTACCATAAGCTCTCTGAAGCAGCAATAAGCTTCCCATCTCTATTTTGTTCTCAGTGACTCCCAGAAATCTAGAGTATGCTGGCTCCTATAAGTGTTCTGAGACAGGTAAAACAGAAGCCAGTCCCTCAGGTACCTCCCAAAAGGTCAGGACACTGGACATACAGCTGAAACTTCTTTCTTCCTTCTTAGGGAAAGACTGGGAGCTAGGAGTTTCTTCCCAAATGTGTGGTGCTGTGACAAGGGGAGAGATTATGGTATTAAGGTGCCATAAATTTTTGTAACGGCTTTGATATGGTTGATTTCTGCATTCACTTAGGGTACAGAAGCCTCTTAACTGGTTTCTACTTTGTCATAAAGGGAATTGGTCTATATATTGTTGTTGAATCAGTGTTTCCACTGGAGGAAAGAAGTATCTGGGGCTTCATACTCTACCATCTGGATAATGTCAGTCTCAAAGAGTGCTTTTAAGGTCATGGCAACAAAGTGAGGTAAAGCATTAATACCAAGATCCTTAGTATGGAGCAAACCCAGCACAGAGAGATTGGTCCTGGTGATGTCATTTGGTCATTGAATTAAGCTATGCCTGAAGTCTACCCATGCATTTATGCAAACAATTTAGTTCTCTTTTTGCTTAAGCTATTTGGCCTAGGTGTTCAGTTACTTACAATCTGAAGAGTCCTCAGTAACAAAGTTGTGATGTAGAGTTTTTTTCTTTTTAACTGCATTCTGTAAATGTAGTTATTACATAATTACATTGCTCCTTGCAATGGTATCAAGAATTATCATAACCTAGTTTTAATTTACTATTTCTGTCCTCATCTCTTGCTACTTTTGTTCCATGTACATGTGCTCCAGCCACTTTATTCTATGCTTCATCTGCAAGCATATAATTACATGCTGCATGATTTTTCATGGTATTATTTTTTCCTAAAATGCCTTCTACCACCTCACAGCTATCAAAAAACTAGTTAAACACCATAGATAAGCTTAAATATTCCTTCATGGGTGATAGTCAGGATCAACCCTCTGAACTGCTGAAATTGTGTTCACATTATTATAATTCAATAAGTCAATATTTTTAATGAGTTGATGGACCCATTTGCTATTACATTAGATAGGGAGCCCCTTGATGGTAAGACCCATTTCTGTTAATTTACATGCCCATTATTGAATGCTGGCTGACATTCAATAAATATTTAGTGAATTAATAAACAAATGACCACCTCAAGTGGAAAATAGCAAGATGAATGTAAAGGTTTATAGTCAGCAAACTAGTCGGAACTCAGCAAATAAATGAAAGAGTACAAAGAACTTCCTTGACCTTGAAGTTATCTTTCAGACTTTAAAGGGGCCCTTTCTGCTTAAGGAGGTTTGCTGTTTTCACAATTTTATGAAGCAATGTGAACCTGTTGAATTTCTTTTCAAATCATAGTAACTAGACCAGAATTGACATCCTTTAAAAAAATACAAATTTTTCTCTGCCATTTTATCTTGCCTAATGAAAAACCCATTCATTTGGTCTTTTGACAATTGCTGTAACACGCACTCTGGGATTTTTAAGAATGGTTTTCAAAAGAAACAGAGAGATGGTTCCTCTCCATTTCATTCTAACCAAAGTTAACCTAAGCATTGAGAGGTTTTCCTTCCAAGTTTCTACTGCTTTTATTTCTTTTCCTATGTTCATTCATCACCATGGATGCTATGGTTGGAGAGAAAGCAGTTTCAGTTGCAGAACTTGCTTCCTGTTAATACTTCCATAACAGAACATTTTGGAAACAGATGCAATGACTTAAATATAATAATAAAAGTAAAATAATTATATCCAGACAACTAAAGCCAAGTGAAAATAATTTTGCAAAGTGAATTTTATTTTCTTCTTCATTTAATAAATATATTGATATCAGTCTTTACCTCTCTGCTCACATCCATTGGTTTAATAAATAATATTGGAGATATACTTTGCATGGTAATTTTATGTAAACATGTAGATCACTATGTTTCACCTCCACTGCAAAAATATGATTCATTATTTCATGTATTGTAGTAACAATGCTCTCTAAACATAATAATTGTATATTGAAAGCACATTACATGACATAAAACAGAAATTTGTTTTATTTCACAAATGCCAGCAGCATAACATATTTCCACTTTATTCAATAGGATCCAGAAGGTGTATTTAGGAGATAGCTTATAAAATTATTTTCACTAGCTTAATAGCTTTTTGAGAGAGAAGCCTGGTTCCTAATCATTTTTATTCTATTCACAGCATAAAGTTCACAGTGAGTAATAAAAAATTTGATCAAATTAATGCACAAATGAATGTATTGTAAAAAATAGTGTTAAAAACACAAAATTTGGGAACAAACTGAGCTTTAGTAAGCATTATCTATAAATATTTGGGGGAACAGAATGAGAAGCCAACACTGGTGAGAGCACCACCCAATAAAGAGCTTGATAGATATGGTCACTGGAGAAACTTATTTTAATGTTTCAAAGGCATCAAAAACAATAAACAAAACCAAATAAAAATTAATAATAACAACCAAAAGGACAGTCTTCAGTCTCAACGCAGTGCTTTGATGTAATATATTTACATTTTCTTCCTTCTCAGCCCTCACTAAAATAGTTGCATAGGATGGTACAGTTCTTGCTCTTAAAGTACTTCTGTACTATATATATAATTTATTTAAAATATAAGGGGCCTCTAGGGCTCTCAGGGACCTCCATGTTTTGGCAAGGAAGAGGATGAGAAAAGAAGATTTCTAAAATTATGGTAATTATTTTTGGGGAAACTTAAAGCAAAACAAAACAAACACACAACAAACAAAAGTAGAGTGAGAGATATAAAAGACATCCCTGAAGCGGTTTAATCTGGTGACCTTTCTTTGCAGACCAAAAGAGCACTTCTTTTCTAAGATTGACATAAATGCATAAATTGTGCGTACTAAACCTTACTGGAGTTACCTAATTCTATTACAATGTCACTTCCAATTATGGGACAAAAGAAGTCAAATCTTATTCTTGCACTTCCTGGTAGAGATATTTTTCACCTGTATCAGGGCCTAGAATTGAAACTGGAAAACAAACTACAATAGAGGCTGAACTATGAAATTGAATTACAGAGTACAGAAGCCAGCTCAGAATACAATTTGTCTGTTTTTACCAAAAGCCATGTTCCTGGGAACATACACCTGTTTGCATGCTAAGAACCTTGAAATTTAAAAAAATAGCATGATAAGATTTAGGAAGAGGACAATTTTTTTTTTCACCATTCCCCAAATCTATTGGCCATTTATTGACCCAATTAGTTCTTTCAAACAACTTTAAAAGATCAACACAAGGTTCAACTGATTATCCTACTTAGATAAGGAATTGTAAATTATTAAGTTTGGCTTTGAGATTTCACTTTACGTTTGCACATTTATACTTACATGTACCCATACCTAAAAAACTGCTTTCATTTTAAAAATAATCCCACAGCTAACTAGTACACCCTCATCCAAGCAAGACTGCTTGTGTGAAGATAGACACCTGGTGGTCAATGTATAGAACTGCAGCTTAGGAAAGACCTAGATTTCTTGAAGGTTGTCTCTCGTTTTTCCCCCATTTCCCTCTGCTTTCTGGGTACAGATTGCTGTTGATGGTGGACATACTGCAGCTGTGTGCGAGTGAGTCTCAAGTTCAAGTCAAGAGATTCCCAGAATAGTTACATCAACTCCATGAAAGCTTCAGGTCACAAGTTTTCTAAATTATTTGGAGAGCCAACCAATGTAGCATGCTAAAAATTTTTAAACGTTACTGAAATCTCTTAAGCAAGAAGTTGAACAGGAGCCTCAGTGTTTGGGAGTAAGGGTTAATCTCCACCTAAAAACTTCTGCACTTTCTGTCAGGATAATAAGCTTCTGTTTCCTTTTGGGAAGAAAAAAGAAGTGTCGATTCCTTTGGCACCACAAAAACAAGCATTTTGAGCTTTTAAATATGGCCCTGCCCCTGAACCGACCCTGCCTCATGTCTAAGTGTTTTTCTCCAAACTGAACTTCACAAGATGAAAATACATAACTTAAAGAAATGGCAAGCTATAATCTCTCTCTCTCTGTCTCTCTTTTTTGTTACTCCTGGCTATTAATTTTATTCTCTTTAAGTTTTAAGTCTTGAGATAAGCTTCTGGAAGCAGATAGAGAATAGTTTCTTTCTCAGAGTACACTTGGTTTTAGACAGGGAGTGGAATCATAGCAGGGGTTCTCACTCTAATTGTAGCAGTAAAGGAGGAGGAAAGACATGCATCAGAAGGACAAAGTGCGTGAGTTGGATCAGTGTCTGATAAAGTGACATGCTACAGTGCCGAAGATGCCCTGATTTCCCATTAAGCTGCTACAGAGAAAGGCATAGCTTAGTCACATGGGTTGAATTCCTTACGGTACAATTATAGGCACAGTCACACCTGAAATGACAAGACATTGTGGTCAGAATGCCCTTTGCTTAACTTCTATTTGGCCTTTGCTCTGTGTCAGCCACTGTGCACAGACTGCCCCAAATAATGCCACACATCTTCCTGCTTGCTTCCAGTTGGCCCAGATGGGCACACAGCATCCCAGTCCTGGCCAGTAGAGGGCTGGTGTGTCCATGCTTGGGTCTAACCCAGGCCTCCCATCCTGTTTCTAATCAATGTGTGTACTCACATACATACATCATCATATGAAAACCAGGGTCTGCTCCAATAGTTAGGGGCTGACTGGCCAGTAGTTTTATCACCAGAAAGAAGAATGGGAAAATATATCAAGAAACCTCCTTTGTCACAAGAGAAATATATTAATTTGGGTTGAATAATGTAGTAAATACAGTGATCCCTCTTTCCATCCTCAGTCAAATTAATGTGTGTCAGGACTGGGGACACCGGAAGAAGAGGTTCCTTGTCGCGACTATGAGAACTATCATATCACAAGAACCATTTAAATGTCAGACGCACAATCCTCTTTCTGAAACCCTTGTGAACAAATCACAAGGGTGGCTTCTTGAACCCGGGAGGCTGAGGCAGGAGAATCGCTTGAACCCGGGAGGCGGAGGTTGCAGTGAGCCAAAATCACACCACTGCACTCCAGCCTGGGCAGCAGAGCAAGACTCCATCAAAAAAAAAGAATGTCCAAAATAATTCAGGATTCAGAATTTTCAGATGGTAGATATATAATACAGTCTATGCACTGAATATTATGGAATACTCTGATCAGGGACTGGAGTAGGACCCCTAAGTCGACACATGAAGACTTCAATAACTGAATGTGCGGTGGTCACATCAACACGGATAAAATAAACATCACAAGTAGTCTTGCAATGGTTCAGATCAGGCAGTATCATCATATGAATCTAGCAAACATGAAAAAACACTTGCTTATCAGGCTATTTTTGAATATTTGATGGTGGATAGCAGACTGCGGTTCTGCCTGTGTGTGATGCAAGAGACATTCCCAGGCATGCAGCCCTGTCCCGAAGGCTCCTACAACTCTCCAAAATCAATAGGGCAAATTACACCACCAAGAAGGAAATCTATTATCACGGAGCCAATTTTTTTGTTCATCAAAAGGCAATGTATTCATCATAAAACTGTAAAACTTTTAGAAGAAAACATAGAAAAATATCTTCATTATCTGGGATTAGGAAAGGAGTTTCAAATGATGCCAAAAGCATGATACAAAAAAGAAAAAATGAAATTTTATCAAAATCAAACACTTTTGCTCTACTAAATCACTTCCAAAAGAATAAAAAGACAAGCCACAGACTAAAAGAAAATATTTTCAAATCTCTTATCTAACAGAGAACTTTGTATCCAGATTACATAACAAACTCTCAAAACTCAACAATAAGAACTCAAATAACCCAATTAAAAATGAACAAAGAGCTTGAACACATGCTCCACCAAAGAAGACACAGGAGTCCCCCCACCGCCGTCGCCTCCTTATCCCCAGGGGATACGTTTCAAAACCCCCAGTGGATGCCTGAAACTCTGGATCGTACTGAACCCTAAATAACTAATAATAATAAAACAATTATAATAATATACTATAATAAAAGTTATGTGAATGTGGTCTCTCCCTCATCTTGCACTGCACTCACTCTTCTTCTTGTGATGATGTGAGATGATAAAATGAATATATGATGGAATGTCGTGACAGTAATCTGGGAAGTGAGGTGCCTACTCAGTGACTAGCAGGCAAGTAGCCTATACAGCATGAATACACTGGACAGAGGGAATTCATGTCCCATGGAGCAGGGCTGCATGAGATTTCATCACACTACTCAGAACAGTGCGCAGTTTAAAACTTATGAATTGTTTGTTTCTGGAATTTTCTCCTAAATAGTTTCAGGCCGTAGTTGACTGCTGGTAACTGAAACTGCAAAAAGCGAAACCTTGGATAACAGGGGACTACTGTATAAAGTACAAGAAAAGATGTTCAATATCACAAGCCATTAAGGTAATGTGAATTTAAACAACAATGAGCTACAACCACACATCTATCAGAATGTCCAAAATAAGGCCAGGCGTGGTGGCTCACGCCTGTAATCCCAGCACTTTGGGCGGCCGAGGCATGCGGATCACCTGATGTCAGGAGTTCAAAACCAGCCTGGCCAACAAGGTGAAACCCTATCTCTACTAAAAATAGAAAAAGAAAAAAAAAATAGCTGGGTATGGTGGCGCACGCTACTCTGGAGGCTGAGGCAGGAGAATCGCTTGAACCCGGGAGGCGGAGGTTGCAGTAAGCCAAAATCACACCACTGCACTCCAGCCTGGGCAGCAGAGCAAGACTCCATCAAAATAAAAGAATGTCCAAAATAAATACTGACAACACAGAGTGTTGACAAGGATGCTGAATAAGTGGAATTCACATACATAATGGTTGGAATTGGAAAATGCTACAGTGACCCTGAATAATGGCTTGGCAGGTTCTTTATAAAGTGAAACATACATCTACACTATGACTCCACAAGGTCAATCCTGAGTATTTACCCCAGGGAAATGAAATGTATGTTCACGTGAAACGGATAAGCAAAACAAAAACTTCAGAGCAGCCTTTTTTTTTTTTTTTTTTTAACTGTAGCTTCAAACTGAAAATAACTTAAATGTCCCTCAATGAGTGAAAGGGTAAATAAACTGCGATACCACATATGATAGAACACTATTAAGTAATGAAAAAGAACAACGTAGATAACTCTGTGCTGAGTAAGAGATGCCAATTTCAAAAGAAAAGCACAATGCTGGAGAAGAGATTAGTGATTGCCAGGGATTGTGGTGGAGGGAGGGAGCGACTATAAAGGGACAGCATGGGGAAGCTTTGGGGGGTTATGGCACTGTTGTGTACCCTCTTTGTGGTGGTTACACAAATCTATACATATGTGGAAATCCATACAGCTGTACATCAAAGAAAAAGGTCAACTTTACTATAGGATAATTTGGAAAATAATTTTTTTAAAGGCCAATGCCTCCCTATTTGACTTTTCTATTCACAGTTTGTTGTCAACCTCTTCTTTACTTAACTGATGACATGATGACATCCTGTTTTCGCTAACACTGCTTGCCTGGCGGGGAGATGTGAGGCATGTGTGAGGCATTGCAGATACAAAGATGAGTCAGGCAGAGGCTCATGCACAGGGCTCACCACCTGGGCAAGGAAATGAGACAGGGAAGTGAAGAGACGTCAACAATTTATGCTACAGAAATTCAAGGGGTGAGAAGTCCCTGATCACTATGGAAGTGTAAGTAGAAAGCGTGTTTTCTTAACCAAGAAGGAATAATTGGCTCTGTCTAATGTTTCCTTACCAAATATATTTTTGGTAAATTTGAAGACTCCCTTGCTTTGATCAAAAAATATTAAATTAAAAAATCTCATTAGTTGATAGGAACAGTGCCTGCTGGGTTGTAAATTTATTGAAACATGGCCTTTGTCTAATTCCACTTATATATTCCAATAACCAGCACTCTGACACATAGAAGTCCCATCAGTCATTAAGTATTTATTAAATAAATGGATGAAAGATAACATCATGAGCACAATATTTGAATCATTGCTAGTCATTACAATATTATTTCGTATTTAGTTGTCATATTCATGAGTATAGCTTCTGTCATAGTCATTTGGAGATGAAACATATTTTAATTAATATGTGCCCACTACATTATGAGGCTCTGTAGTTGGCACTCTCCAGGGGAAAGTCCCTAAAAGTGAGTCACTGTGATTATTCATGTCCTGTGGCATCAGTCTTTGAAACCAATATCTACGGGAAATAAATACCAGGAATGTGAATGCAGATGCTTCGAGAAGACCACTAATCCTGCTATGATAAGTAACTGGGCAGTTATTCAAGTGGGGTGTTTTTAGTGCCATGGAAACAGACAGAGTCGGTGTTTTCCAAGGGAAAGTGTTTTAAATCCAGAGTCCTACCTAATCTGGATATAAATATGCTGACTGTTAACGAATCTAGCTTCCTAAACCAAGCCCGACCTTAATGTTCTCATATGTGAGATAAAGGTCACCCACCACAGTCTGGTGTGAATTCGTGGCAATTAAGGTTCTTACTTAGAAGAAGTCATTATTTTTATTCCCATCTGGGCAAAAGTCAAGTTCAAAGTCAGAGTTGTACCAGGGTTCAGCTTCTGTGATCAGTCAGACCATTTCTGTTTAGAAGTGAGTTTTCTAGAGTAAGTGCTAAGTATTTTAGGCAAAGAAACCCAGCTGTGAAAATACTGCTAACATTTGTACAGTTGTTTTATATGTGGATTTATTTTTACTTGCACTTACTTTAGTGAGATTCTTTGCAGAGAAGTTCCTCTTCCCCTCCGCTCCTTCCCCGTCGCTGACTCTGGCTGCCTCTCGTGGGTCATTTGAGAAACGACAGTCTGTCTCGCTAATCCTTACAGGTCACAAGTGTTCTGCATCATGGCACACCCTTGACTAATTAGCATTAATAAGTGATGCTGAGAGAAAGAACCCTGGAGAAGAAGCAGAAGGCTTGTTTTAGCCAAATTGGAATTGACCCAGCTAGCAAAATTTTCCAGCGTCCTTTCTTACTCTCTTGCCTCTTGTGTGTTCTTCCTGCCTAAACATACATTTCTGACATGAGGTCTTGGACAGCCCATGAAATACACTGCCCTGCATACCTTTTGTTCCAGGGGGCATGGGGACTTTATTTATTTAATAAACTTTTCCTAAACGGTCTACTGTGTACAGGCCATAAGGGATAATAAGACGTCATTTCTGCCTCCTACCTCTTTACGTTGTTTCAGCAGAGATATAGTAAAGATATATCTAACTATATATTAGTTATCGAGCACCTACTGTGTGAAAGGCATTGGGTAGGTACAAATAGAAGAGGCTTGCAGAATAAACAGGACTCCAGTAGGCAGGGAACCAAAATAGGACAGGACAGGTAGGCTGCGCAGCAAAAGGAAAAGCTCAAAGGCAGGAAAGTAAAGGGCCAATTAGAGGGCTCTGGGTAGGGAATCCAAACCAAAAGGGCTTAGTGGAACCTTCTGGGTCTATACCCAAAAGCAGGGTTTCAAAGAGATATTTATTCTACCAATGTTCATAGCAGCCATATTCATAATAGCCAAAACAAGGAAGCAACCCGAAGGTCCATTAGTGGACGAAAGGATAAATGTCATCTATAAGTGAGTGGAATAGACTTAAAAAGGAAGAAAATCCTGCCATATGCTACAACATGGATAAGCCTTGAGGACAGGGTGCTAATGAAATAAGCCGCTCATCAAAAGAAAATACTGCATGATTCCAATTACATGATATAGTTAAGAGAAATCACAGTCATAGAAACAGAACGTAGAATGGTGGTTTTCAGGGGCTGTAAGGGAGGAGAGAAAGAGGAGTCATTGTTTAATGGGTACAGAATTTTAGTTTTACAGGACAAAAAGTTATGGAGCTGGATGGGGTGATGGATGTGCATTATGAATGTATTTAGTAACACCAAACTATACACTGAAAATGGTAAAAATTGTAAATTGTATGTGTATTTTACCACGATAAAAAAAGAATGGAAAAAAATGGGCATAGTGGAAAAACTCAGGGTTCAAATCCTACCTCTTTCGCTTATGCACTGATTCTTCATACACAGACTAAAAGTAACAATTGTGCTTTTCAGGGTTGTTGTAGGTATTTAAGAAAATCCACTTAATACATGCAGGCAGGAGGTAAAAGATAGTTTTTCGTACTAGTTAGTTTGACTCTAGCAAACAATTTATGAAGAAGGACATGGAAAATGAGGTGGCAAAAGCAGTTTAGAGCCTCAAGTGAAATGCTTTGAATGCTTATCTATAAAGCGGAGTTTTACTCTGTGAACAGTGAGGAACCATTGATGGTCAGTGAACAAAAGAGTGACATGGTCATGGAGCTGTTTTCAGAACAATGAGGAGTGGATTAGGAGCAGGGAGAGAAGAGACTCACCAAATAGCTGGCAATTGCTGCAGTGATTCTGCTGAGAAAATGGAAAGGAAAAGGTTTACTTGAAGTGACGGTACTTTGCTCTGAGAACATTTTTATTCTACTTTAAATAAAATTCAAAGTCATATCAAGAAAACTTCAGGTAAAATGTAAATAAGTTAATGTTTTCCATGCTTGATCAATTCCCAATTTTTTAATCAAACACTATATGTTTGGTGACAAAACATAAATGTGATGTGGCATCCTTCCATCAGTACACACTTTGTGTGTTAACAAAAAGCAAGCCCCTGATTTCATAAATCCCAGACCAGACAGCACCTCAGGTTCTGGGAGCCTTCTGCCTCTAAGAGACCACCCAGCTTTCAAGGGTCCACACAGATCCAAGTGAAAAACTATAGGAATAACCATTTTGGAACCAGGTTACCTCAAAGACTTTCAGATGTTTATTTGAAGATTTAGGCACATTTGGAAGAGAGCAACTTAATGTCCCCAAAGAGGAAATCATTGAATAAAGGCTTGTGTTTAAAAGAATTGTGCAGTCATTAAAATCACATGTTTATGAAACAATGCTCATGGTATATTAAATAAACTAACCTAGGAAAAAAGTTCTTTAGGGTATCATTTCTGTTACAAAGTTAAACATATATTAACATAATACTATGTGTATAAGTAAAGAACTAAAAGAACACACATTACTTTTTTTTTTTTTTGAAATGCAGTCTCACTGTGTCACCAGACTGGAGTGCAGTGGCACAATTTCAGCTCACTGCAATCTCCACCTCCCGGGTTCAAGCGATTCTCCTGCCTCAGCCTCCTGAGTAGCTGGGACTACAGGCACGTGCCACCATGGCCAGCTAATTTTTGTATTTTTGGTAGAGACGGGGTTTCACCATGTTGGCCAGGGTCCGGATCTCTTGTCCTCATGATCCACCTGCCTTTGCCTCCCAAAGTCTGGGATTACAGGAGTGAATTCCTGCTCCCAGCCCACATTATATTTTTAACAGCGATTGTCTATGACTGAAGAAATCATGATGGTTTTAAATGAGAGATTACAAACTGACAGCTTAAGGTTGCATTTGACTTCTAGACATTTTTGTTCACTTAAGCTTTTCTGTTCTGTTACCCCTCTTCACACTATTCTCCAAGGACCTACTCACTTTGTATATATTTAGGTTACCTGCCAGAGCACTGCAGGTGTTCCTGGGTGAAGTTTTCACCTTTGCACTTTTCTACAACAAGCAGGCTTTAATTTTATATAAGAAAAAGCAAAAGTTTTAATAATTAGCTTCAATTTGCAGTGTGCACATTAGAGTTAAAAATTTTCCTTTAAAAAATTAGATAAATCATTTCCCTTCTGCTGCCCTTAGTCCTAGGGTATGAGAAATAACAGCATACTTCCTATCATCCCCATAGGAGACTCCTCAGCTGATAGCTGTGGGTATGACCAGCCTCACCTCAGCCCTTGTTTTTGAAGGCTCTAAACATTCTGATCTTAACACTTGGGGTAGAAAACCACAGTAAAATATTTATCTACGCATGATGGTCAGTATTTAAAGTGAGAGAATAATAAAATTATTATTTAATATATGCAATTTTGGAAGGTGCAGGATCTTTAAAAATATGAATTGCTCGAGTGAGGAAAATCAAAGCAATTTTTGGTGGTGGTACATTCAATATCACTCATTTAATCCTAGAACTTCATTTTACAAATTGGGAAATTAATAACCAAAGACATAAACCAGATAAGACTTGATTAATGAGATACTGAATAGAATACTAGGTAGATCTTATGCAGTGGTTACTGGGGACCAGGCCCTTGTCCATGTGTGCTGCAGACTCATTCAATCCTCTCAGCAGCCTGCATGGTAGGTGTGACTTCTTGCCATAGTGTTTGTTCCATTTCCAAATAAATTAACAGAGATGTACAGAAACAGCAGTATAGACTTTAGAGCTGATGAAGCCCTCATTGATCACCTTTCCCCATGTCCGCATTTTATGAGTAAAGAATCAGAGGACCAGGTACATTCGATGACTTGCCCAAAGTCACTATTTTCTAGGACTAAAATTCCAGTATCCTGGGCTGTTTCATCACATTATGTTCCCTTCATGTGTGAACTGAAAAATAAATAAGTTAAGACCAGGCACGGTGGCTCACACCTGTCATCCTAGAGCTTTGGGAGGTCGAGGCTGGCAGATCACCTAAGGTCAGGAGATCAAGACCAACCTGGCCAACATGGTGAAACCCTATTTCTACTAAAAATACAAAAATTATCCGGGTGTGATGGTGCGTGCCTGTAGTCTCAGCTACTCTGGAGGCTGAGGCAGGAGAATCGCTTGAACCCAGGAGGCTAAGGTTGCAGTGAGCCCAAATAGCGCGACGGCACTCCAGACTAAGTGACAGAGCGAGACTCCATCTCAAAATAAATAAATAAATAAATAAATAAATAAATAATAACATAAAATATAACAAAATAAGTAAGTTAAATTACTAACATTTTGACTTAATAAAGTGGGATGACATGAAGGAACTTTTTATTAAGGTAGTCAAGAAAAGCTGTCATTGAAAAAATGAAGAATATATTTTAAAATTTTATAACAAGGACTCTGGTTGGTAAAAATAAACAACTAAGTGTATTTTCATTCTATTCCTTGGAAAATATGAAGTACTCTTTCTTACTCAAAAATAAATAGATAACCTTAATAACCATACATCTATTATATAATTCAATATAAAATTAAAAATCTTCTTATAAGAAAACCCCAGACCCAGAATGTTTTCATTGGTGAATACAAGGGGTTGGCAAACTGACCTGTGGACCAAACGTGGCCCAACACGTTTTTCTACAACCAACAAGCAAAGGAGAGTTCTTACAGTTTTAAATGGTTGGGAAATAATTGGAAAAAAATAGTTATTTCTTGACATCTGAAAGTTATGTCATTCAGATTTCAGTACCCATAAATGAAGTTTTGCAGAAACACAGCCATGCTTATTCATTTTTGTATTGTTGTAGACAATACAATGGCAATATTGAATAGTTGTGGCAGAGATGGTTTGGCCTATAAAGCTTAAAATATTTGCTATCAAATTTTTTTTAAAGAAGTTTTCTGATCCCTGAATTCTACCAATGAGGGAATAAGTAATACCAACTCCACACAATTCTTCTAGAAAACAGAATAGGACACTTTTCAACTTCACTTTATGTAGCTACCAAAATATACACATGACATATACTGGCTTGTCCCTTGATATCCATGAGGGATTGGTTCCAGGACCCCGTGGTTACCAAAATCCAAGGACAGTCAAGTCTCTGATATAAAATGGCGTAACACTTGGATGTAACCTATGCACATCCTACAGTATACTTTAAATCATCTCTATATTACTTATAATACCTAATACAATGTAACTGCTACATAACTGTTACACTGTATTTCTATGTGTACTAATTTTTACTGTTTTATTGCTATTTTTCCAAGTATTTTTGATCCATAGTTTGTTGATTCTACAAATGCAGAATCCCAACATACAAAATGCCGACCGTACACTGGAAACTATAGAACATGCCAAAAAGAAATTAGAAGACCCAAACAAATGAGTCTTCATGAATTGAAGGACTCAATATTATCAAAAATATCTATTCTGCTCAAATTGATCTATAGATTCAATGCAATCACAATCAGACTCCCAGAAAGAGGTGTTTTTGCTTATTTGTGTTCTGTTTTGGTAGAAATGCTAAGCTGATTTAAGAATTTATAAGGAAGTACAAAAGACCCAAAAAGACCAAAATAGTTTTTGTTTGTTTGTTTTAATGAGATAGGGTCTCACTATGTTGGCCAGGTTGGTCTTGAAGTCTTGGCCACAAGCTATCCTCCCGCTTCAGTCTCCCCACAGTGTTGGGATTACAGGCATGAGCTACTGTGTCCAGCCACAAAATGACCAAAATAGTTTTGAAAAAAAAACAAAGTTGGAGTTCTTATGTCATGGGATTTCAAGTTTTATTATAAAGCTATAATAATCATAACAATGTGGTTAGGGCATAAGGATAGAGCCATAGATCAGTAAAACAGAATAGAGAGTCATAAAATAGTAACTCACATATTTGAACAATTGTTTTACAACAAAGAATCCAAAGTAACTTAATGGAGAATAAAGAAAGGATAACGTTTTGAAAACTGGCACTAGAACAACTAGATATCCATATTTTAAGTAAGAGGGAGGCAGGGGC